>NC_084846.1:3149040-3320971 GCF_033115175.1 Lepus europaeus
GACCCAGTGGCCGGGAGGGTGGAAAGATGGAGGTCCTGCTCGCTGGCCCCTTAGGGACCTTGTGTTCCACCCTCCCCACCCTGTGAACTCTGATTTCAGACTGTGTCAATTACACATGAATTACCAGGAGCCCCACCCAGGCGGCTCAGTTCCCACTTCCCTGGCCTGCTGACGGCTGGGTTTGGAGGAGCCCCACGGTCCACTCCCGCATCACGATGCTCACCCAAACAGGACGTTCCGGGTCAGCTGCCAGCAGGTGTGAGAGCACGAACTGAGTCCGTTTGGCTATAGATCCACTTCCTTCTTCCTTCTTTGTGAACCATCGCCGAGGAAATCCACCTGTGCCCGGTCCTCAGCCTCCCAGGGAGCCACTCAGCGCCCCCCACCCCCCAGGTAAGGCCTCTGGGGGTGCGGGGCTTCCGCACCCGTCCACTGCTTTGCCCCAAGTGGCAGCCAGGGCCGGCCCAGAGCCCACAGTGGAGAAGCAGCCGAGCCTCGGCCATTGGCCCCGGACGGGCGTCTTCCTGGGTGCTGGGGAGTGCTGGGGGGGTCCCGGGAGGGGTATGGGATGGAAGGTTCTGGTGGCTTTGCCTCGCCGGGAGGCGCTGGGCATGGGTCTGTGTCCCGGGCGAGTGGTGGGTGAGACCTCCTTCTCTGTGGGCGAGGGGACTTGGATGCTCTTGTGTTGTGGCTGCAGACCTGGGACCTCACCCAGCACCGTGGCAGTTTTTGGTTTTTTTTTTGTCTTTTTTTCCCCTGGGGCAAAGCCTCGCGGGTGATCTCAGCCCTGGTGCCCCGTCCCCTCCGCTCACCCCCTGCCCCTGTCACAGGCTTGGGGATGTCCTGGGAGGCGCGACCATAAACCGGGCCCTAATGCCTGCCAGATGGCTGTTAACGATATTTGGAGACGTTGGCCTCTGGCGAGCGGCGAGCGGCCCCGCCGTGGGTGGGGGGCAGGGATGGGCATAGTTCACCCCGCCCCCCAGCCCTGGCCGCCTCCCTCAAGGCCTCGCTTTGGGGCTCTGTGCAGAACCCTTCTCCCAGCATGGAAAAGCCACCAGGTGAGCACTGCCCGCAGCCGGCCCCGAGCCCAGGGCGAGCGCGCAGTCCAAGTGCACGCCCCCCCTCCCCCCAGTGGCCGTCGGATCTGAACGTGGCCTTCTCTGGGGCAAAGCATACTCAAACCTTAGGTCACCTTATTTTTAATTTGCTTTGAGAAAAGAGACACACAGAAACAGATCTTCCATCCGCTGGTTCCCAAATGCCCTTAACAGCCGGAGCTGAGCCAGCCAAAGCCCGGAGCCAGGAGCCCCATCTGGGTCTCCCATGTGGGTGCAGGGGCCCGCACACTGGGGCCATCGAATGCACCTTAGCAGGGAGCCGGATCTGACAGAGCCAGGACTTGAACCCTGGCACTCCGATATAGGATGCAGCTGTCCCAACTGGCATTTAAAAAAAAATTTTTCTGGCCAGCGCCGTGGCTCAACAGGCTAATCCTCCGCCTTGCGGCGCCGGCACACCGGGTTCTAGTCCCGGTTGCCCCTCTTCCAGGCCAGCTCTCTGCTGTGGCCAGGGAGTGCAGTGGAGGATGGCTCAAGTGCTTGGGCCCTGCACCCCATGGGAGACCAGGAGAAGCACCTGGCTCCTGCCATCGGATCAGCGCGGTGCGCCGGCCGCAGCGCGGCAGCCGCGGCGGCCATTGGAGGGTGAACCAACGGCAAAAGGAAGACCTTTCTCTCTGTCTCTCTCTCTCACTGTCCACTCTGCCTGTCAAAAAAAAAAAAAAATTTCTGGCATAGTACCTACTATGGCATACTAGGTAAAGCCTCTGCCTGCAGTGGCGGCATCCCCTATGGGCACTGGTTCTAGTCTCGGCTGCTCCACTTCCAATCCAGCTCTCTGCTGTGGCCTGGGAGAGCAGTGGAGGATGGCCCAAGTGCCTGGGCCCCTGCGCCCACATGGGAGACCCGGATGGAGCTCTTGGCTCCTGGCTTCGGATCGGCACAGCGCCGGCTATTGTGGCCATTTGGGGAGTGAACCAGCGGATGGAAGACCCCTCTCTCTGCCTCTCTCTCTCTCCCTCCCTCCCTCCCTCCCTCTCTCTCTCTCTCTCTCTCTCTCTCTGCCTCTCTGTAACTCTGCCTTTCAAATAAATAAATACATAAATGACCCAAGCACTTCCACAGATTTCCCAGGCACATTAACAGGAACCTGGGTCGGAAGTGGAGAAGCCGGGAGGCGCCCATAGGGGCTGCCGGCACTGCAGGCCAGGGCTTTAACCCACTGCGCCAACCCCGGACTGGTAGTGTTTGGCTTGCTGGTGGGGTAGGTAAACCAGGAGCTCACAAGGGTGCAGTCACCACTCCTTCTATTCTCCTGAGAAAACTGGAAACTCTCAAGGAGTAGGACAGGCACTGCTGTCTTGCTGAAGGCCGCTTGTGGGGAAGCCAACATCTCAAACCCTCTTAGGGGGGATCCCCTTTCCTCTTCCACAAACCGGTCTGTGTCCCTCTGTGACCGGGCGCAGGACCCTCTAGCTGCCCCCACGTGCCCGAATGATGCTGCCCCCAGCAGGTGTGCTTTGTCTCCAAGGTCAGATGGTGGGGTGGAGCGCAGGCACCCGATGGACCGTCCATCCTGGGGGAGCCAGCACCACACTGGCGTGCTGGGAGCTGCGACCACGCCCCACGGCTGCCCCTGGGCTAGGAAGGAGGGCCAGGTGCCCTGCAGGGAGGGCTGGCCACAGACCTCCATCGGCTCCGGCAGCTCTTCCCCTTGACCCAGAGCCGTGGGGGAGGGGGGACAGGGATAACCTAGACCTTTGCCCAGAAGCTCATAGGCCCCACGCAGCGTGGCCCAGCCTCTGGCCTCCTCAGTGGCCCCCGGGGTCTCCAGAACTGCCCGTGGGGCTGCCCTTGTGGCTCTGGGTGCATTCAGGGTCAGGGTCCACTGAGAGGTGGCCCTGAGTGGCCAGAGGGGCACCACACTTTCGCAGGTGTCAATGGGGCAGAGGGGGACACGGGGGAGATGCACCGGACCTGGGCAGGACTCAACACCCAGCCACACCTCAAGGGCAGGGTTCATGGTCAGAGCCTGGGGGGGCCAGGAGGGAGCAGTAGCACCTTGAGCCCGTGCACAGTGGGGGTGGTGCGCAGAGATAAGACCAAGGGATTCAAACGTCAGGAAGCTGGGGGAGGGGGGGCTGGGAACCCTCCCTGGGCCTGGAGTGGGACCCAGGTGCCCCCAGGCCAGGTCCCAGCCTCTCCTTCCTGTTTGTCTACACTGGGACTCTACCCGTCTCCTGGAGCCTGGGAGCCTCACTCAGCAGGTGGTGACCCCAGCCCAGCACCTAGGGCGAGGCTCCCACATCCACATCCTAACCAGGGCAGGGGGTGGCTTCCCAGGCCTCCTGAGCTGGGACCCTGGGTGGACTTGGCTGCCCCAGTCCCAGGACCCCCAGCTTGGGGGCAGCCGCCAGAGTCCCAAGGGGCTACCCTTGGGGAGCAGCACCCTCTGGGCGGGCAGCACGCAGGCCACCCACCCGAGCGGAAGGGGCCCAGTTCTCACCCCACACAGCCACGGCTCCATGGCAGCCGGGGAGGGGGAGGGGGACCTGCCACTGGAGTGGTTAATCGGCCTCCGGCAGCCACTCACCGCACCCTGCAGCGATACCTGGGAGAGGTCTCCCCCAGGCCCCAGGCAGCCCCAGGCAGCCCCAGGGAGCCAGACAGCCACAGCTGACCGTGCGTCCCCGGCCCAGCACCCCCATCTGCTGAGCCTGCTCACCTCAGGTCAGGGCGCTCTGCAGTAATGTTTTAATTTTATCTGAAAGGTAGAGAGAGAGAGAGAGAGAGAGAGAGGGAGGGAGGGAGGGAGGGAGGGAAGGAGAGGTCTTCCATCCGCTGGGTCACTCCCCAGATGGCCTCCATGGCCGGAGCTGTGCCAATCCAAAGCCAGGAGCCAGGAGCTTCCTCTGGGTCTCCCACACGGGTGCAGGGGCCCAAGCACTTGGCCATCTCCCACTGCTTTCCCACTAGCAGGGAGCTGGATCGGAAGCCAAGCAGCCGGGACTCGATCCCAGGCACTCCGCTGTGGGACGCCGGCATCACAGGCGGTGGCTGAACCTGCCGTGCCACAGCGCCAGACCTAGCCTCGATGTTTTAAGGAAACAAACTGTTTTCTGTGACTTAGGTCCCAGCCCTGGTGCACACCCCGGAGGTGGTGGCGATGGCGGTAGCCCCGGCACCCTCGTGGGAGACCTGGATGGAGTTCCCGGCTCCCAGCATCAGCCCCCGCCCCCCCCCCTCCCCCCAGCTCGCTACACGCACCTGAGGAGAGAGCTAGTGAACAGTTCTGTCTGTCTGTCTCTCCCCCTCACAGATCAGTAGATCAAGTCAGGAGCCAGGGCTGTGGCGCAGCTGGTAAAGCCGCCACCTGCAGTGCCGGCCTCCCATGTGGGCACCGGTTCGAGTCCTGGCTGCTCCACTTCTGGTCCAGCTCCCTGCTGTGGCCTGGGAGAGCAGTGGAAGATGGCCCAAGTCCTTGGGGCCCTGCACCCGCATGGGAGACCCGGAAGAGGAGAGGAGGGAGAGGCCCCTCCCACCCGCTGGTTTGCTCCCCAGATGCCTGGGAGCTGGGAGCTGCACCCGGGTCTCCCAGGTGGGCGGCAGGGACCCAGGCAGTGGGGCTGTCACGGCCACCTCCCAGGCTGCGCGTGACCAGGGAGCCGCGGCCAGGTGCTGGGCTGTGGACACAGACGCCTTCCGCCTGGGCCACACTGCCCCGTCGCCTTCAGAAGCGGCCGCGTCGTGTTCCTGGTGACTCTGGGTCGGTCGCCTTCCAGCTCTGGCTCAGGAGTGGCCACAGTGTGCCGGCAGCGCCGTGGCGGACAGGCGGGAGGCGCACCTGGGGCAGGCGTCTGGCGCCAGCACCTGCACCCCGTATCCGGGGCCTGGGGTCCAGTCCCAGCTCTGCCTCCAACCCCAGCTCCCTGCTCATCGCACCTGAGAGCAGCACGAGGGCTCAGGTGCCTGGGCCCCTGTAGCCCACGTGGGAGACCCCGATGGCGCTCCCGGCTCCCTAAGGCAACCTGGCCCAGCCCCGGCTGTGTGGGCGTTTGGGACCTGACCCAGCAGAAGGGCTCTCTCTCCCTCCCTCCCCCTCCATCTCTCCCTTCCTCTCCCTCTCTCTCCACTCCCCCTCCCTCCCCTCTCTCTCACTCTCTCCCCCTCCCTTCCTCCTCTCTCTCTCCCCCCCTCCATCTCTCCCTCCCCCTCCCTCTCTCTCCACTCCCCCTCCCTCCCCTCTCTCTCACTCTCTCCCCCTCCCTTCCTCCTCTCTCTCTCCCCCCTCCATCTCTCCCTCCCCCTCCCTCTCTCTCCCTCCCCTTATACATTTGTAACCTGTAAGGGGGAGAGGTTGGGGTGACTCCAGCTGTGTGTTCTGCAAGGCTGCGGGGAGCTCGGAGGCACAGCACTGGGATCCAGGAGGAGCTGGACACAGAGGGAAACCGAGGCTGGACTGCCTCAGGGTTCTGGCCACGGGTGGCTGGCCAGCAGGGCTCGGGGCAGCGTGCCCCCTAGTGGCTGGGTTCTGCAGTGCTACCCGCACCCCGCCAGTGGCTCCCAGGAGGCAGTGTCGTGACCCCGCTGTCTCCCTCCACCCGCCACCCAGCCTCTGTCCTGGTGCCCCCGACAGCCCAGCATGGGACCGGGGGACCCCAATGCCTGCTGAGTGCGACACCAAGTAAATGAGTTCAGTGGGCAGCACCTGGCCTTCCCTTGACCACAGACTGGTCAGGCTCGGTCTCACCTCTGGGCCTTTGCACTGGCTGCTTCCCAATGCCTGCTCTCCCTGGGGAACTCTTACGTAATCTTCAAAGCCCCTCCCAGGAACACCCCTGGATTCACACCTCGCCTCCCGGGCAGTGGGAGCGTTTTTAACCGGCCATCTTCTCTCGAGGCTGGGGGACCCTGCCCAGGGGAGACAGGCCATGTCGCTCGGGGGCTGGGAGACGGTGACCTCGGGGGCCAGCCCCGTTTGCTTGAATTCTGCCTCCGCTGTGCTGTCCCTCGCCCCCTGGATTCCCTCCTGTAAAACTGGAGTAGTAACCGTTAGGTAACAGTAACCGTGGCCTCCGCAGATGAGCTCCGGACGCTCGTGACTGTCCAGTGCCTGGGGTCCCCGTCACCGACGACACCGAGGCCACCCCCCTTCCTCCCAGCTACACCGACCCATGGAGCCACTCGGCCAGACCCAGCGGCCGCGTCCCTGGTGCCGGTGTCTCGCCGGGCTGCTGTTCCAGCTGCTGCTGGCCCTGTGTGTCTTCTCCTACCTACGAGTGTCTCGCGACAACCCCAGCGGCTCCTGGCTCTCAGGGCCCAACACCACGGTGGCACGCGCCTGCCAGGCCACGCCGGGGCCCCCCGCCCGCCGGCCCCTGGTGATCCTGCTGTGGACCTGGCCCTTCCACGTACCCGTGGAGCTGCGCCGCTGCTCGGACCTGCGGCCCGGCACGGCCGACTGCCAGCTGACCGCCAACCGCAGCATGTACCCCTGGGCGGACGCGGTGGTCGTGCACCACCGCGAGGTGAGCGCGCAGCCGCGAAAGCAGCTCCCGCAGGCCCCACGGCCGCCCGGGCAGCGCTGGGTGTGGTTCAGCCTGGAGTCCCCCAGCGCCTGCCGGCAGCTGCGCGCGCTGGACGGCTACTTCAACCTCACCATGTCCTACCGCAGCGACTCGGACATCTTCACGCCCTACGGCTGGCTCGAGCCCTGGTCCGGCGGGCCCACCGCCGCGCAGCTCAACCTCTCGGCCAAGACCGAGCTGGTGGCCTGGGTGGTGTCCAACTGGCAGAACGCGTCGGCGAGGGTGCGGTATTACCAGCAGCTGCGCGCGCACCTGCCGGTACACGTGTTCGGGGCCTCGCACCAGCCGCTGCCCCGCGCCTCCATGATGGAGGTCCTGAGCCGCTACAAGTTCTACCTGGCCTTCGAGAACTCCCAGCACCCCGACTACATCACGGAGAAGCTGTGGAGGAACGCACTGGGGGCCTGGGCCGTGCCCGTGGTGCTGGGCCCCCGCAGGAGCAGCTACGAGCGCTTCCTGCCGCCTGACGCCTTCATCCACGTGGACGACTTCCCGAGCCCCCAGGCGCTGGCCCAGCACCTGCGGGCGCTGGACCGCGACCGGCCCGCTACCTGGGCTACTTCCGCTGGCGGGAGACGCTGCGGCCCGGCACCAGGAGCTGGGCCCTGGACTACTGCAGGGCCTGCTGGCACCTGCAGGGGGAACACCGGTACCAGGTGGTGCCCAGCATCGCCTCCTGGTTCACGTGAGGCGGCCAGCGTGGGGCCCCGGCACGTGTCTGGGCCCCGGGAGGTGCCACCCCCGGCGTGCCTGCGGGGGCTGCTGGTGGCTGACTTGTGATTGCGCCCCTGTTCTCTCCAAGGAAACGCTACAAAGCAAAACTGGCCCGAAGATGTGGTTCCGGGCTGGCGCTGTGGCGTAGCGGGTAAAGCCGCCGCCTGCAGTGCCGGCATCCCACATGGGTGCCGGTTCGCGTCCCGGCTGCTCCACTTCCAATCCAGCTCTCTGCTGTGGCCTGGGAGAACAGTAGAGGACGGCCCAAGTCCTTGGGTCCCTGCACCTGCGTGGTAGACCCGGAAGAAGCTCCAGGCTCCTGGCACAGCTCTGTCCGTTGAGGCCATGTGGGGAGAGAACCGGCAGATGGAAGACCTCTCTCTCTCTGACTTTCAAATAAATAAATCTTCAAATAAAAAATAATAAAATACGGCTCCTACCCCAGGGTGATGCTGCGCCCCACGGGCTGTCACAGCTGGGGGGAGGGGTGGACGTCGCCCAGCCGGCCGGGGGAGGCTCCCACGCAGAGCAGCCCGAGTCAAGAGGGTGGAAAACTGCTCCAGGGCATTGTGGCTTGATTTTATATATATATATATATATATTATTATTATTATTAACGATTTTATTTATTTTTTTGAGAGGCAGAAAGAAAAGTCTTCCATCGCTGGTTCACTCCCCAAATGGCCTCAGAGGCCGGAGCTGGGCTGATCCCAAGCCAGGAGCTTCTTCCGGGTCTCCCACGCAGGTGCAGAGGCCCAAGCACTTGGGCCATCTTCCACTGCTCTCCCAGGTCATAGCAGAGAGCCGGATGGGAAGTGGAGCAGCCGGGACTCGAACCGGGGCCCATATAGGATGCTGGCGCCGCAGGCACAGGCTTTGCCCACCCGCCACAGCACCGGCCCCCCATTCTGTAGCTTTCAAGAGGCAAGCCCCCCCCCCCCGGGGAGTGTTTGCAGCCCCGCAGAGAGCCCAGGGAGGTGGGAGGGGCAGAGCTGGGACAAGGGGCACCTTCTCCACCCCACCCCCCACAGGGCAAGGCGGAGGCGTCCCCTCTCCCCGGTGTGTGTGTGTGGTGGGGAGAGCGTGGCCTCGGCGTGTGCGTGGCTGTGCGTGTCAGGTCGCCCGTGCGATCCTTGCAACCACACTCATCGAGGGACCACGTGTGGCTGCGTGCGGGCACGGCGTGCGGGCTGTGAGGTCCTCGGTGCGCATGCGGGGACTCTGGGCGCGCACGGGCCCTCGCTGCCGCCGCGGGTCGCAGGGTTGAGCGCCTGTTGGGTGTGGCTACTGCACCCGAAGGTGGGGCCCCAGGCGCCCGCCGTGGGGTGCGGGTGCTCTCACCCGAGGGGGTGGTATCGGGAACTGTGGGTTTGCACGTGCGCCTGCCCGCGGAGCCCCTGCAGGGGTGGGGGCGGCCCTGCGCCTGGGCGACCCCAGCCCCACGGCTCCTGGGAAGCCGCCCAGAGTCCTGGGTCTGGGGGTGGGAGCCGGGGACCCTGGGGACGGCGCGCGCTCTCACGAGCTCTCAGGGGAGTGCAGGGGGCGCGCGGCGTCCGGGCCCACCGGGATGGGGGAACTGAGGCCCTGGGCGTCCGCAGCGGGGCTCACTCAGCCGTCAGCGCGGGAATCCCGCAAACCTCAGCCAAGGCTGCGGGGGCGGCCGCCGCCTTCCCGCAGAGCCCCCTCGGCTCCCTGAAGTCCCGGTGAGCTGCCGCAGTGCGGGGGTCCGAGCTGGGAGGAGAGGAGGCGCAGGGCTGCACCCCTGGGACCCCGCCCAGGCCTGGGCAATGAGGGGAGCAGAGATGCTCCTAGGAGGTCCTTTCGGGGCGCAAAGGGAGACTTGGGGGAGCCCCGGCGTGGGGCGGGGTGGAGGGCTGTCCCCTCGGGGCCACACCCCCCAGTGCCAGCGCAGGACGTTAGGGGTCCCCACGCCGGGCCCGCGCGCGCACCCCTCCCCTCCCCGCGCCGCCGAGCGCCCAGGTGCCACCGGGCAAATCCAAACAGCGCGCGGCCCCGCCGTAAATCCCGGCTCCCAGGGCCCAGGACGCGGGTCCCCGGGTCCCCGGCTGCGTCCATCCCCGCCGGCCGCTGGGAAGCGCCTGGCTGTTCTCAGCCGCGTCCGCTGGACCTCCGTCCGTCCCGTCGCGGCGTCCGCTCCGGCCCCCAGCAGCACGCAGGGCGGACCACCCGCTCCCCTGGTGCGCACCCCGGAAAGGGGGCTCCGCGCGCCCCGCCTGGCCCAGCGGGGACGGCGCCCCCGCCCCTCCGTCTCCCCCAGCGGGCACGGCGCCCTCCGCCCCTCCGCCTCCCCCAGTGTGGACGGCGCCCCCCGCCCCTCCGCCTCCCCCAGCGGGGACGGCGCCCCCCGCCCCCTCCGTCTCCTCCAGTGGGGACGGCACCCCCCCCCGCCCCTCCGTCTCCCAGTGTGGACGGCGCCCCCGCCCCTCCGCCTCCCCCAGTGTGGACGGCGCCCCCCGCCCCCTCCGTCTCCTCCAGGTGGGACGGTACCCCCGCCCCCTCCGTCTCCCAGTGTGGACGGCGCCCCCGCCCCTCCGCCTCCCCCAGTGTGGACGGCGCCCCCCGCCCCCTCCGTCTCCTCCAGTGGGGACGGCACCCCCCCCGCCCCTCCGTCTCCCAGTGTGGACGGCGCCCCCGCCCCTCCGCCTCCCCCAGTGTGGACGGCGCCCCCCGCCCCCTCCGTCTCCTCCAGGTGGGACGGTACCCCCGCCCCCTCCGTCTCCCAGTGTGGACGGCGCCCCCGCCCCTCCGTCTCCCAGTGTGGACGGCGCCCCCGCCCCTCCGCCTCCCCCAGTGTGGACGGCGCCCCCCGCCCCCTCCGTCTCCTCCAGTGGGGACGGCACCCCCCCCCGCCCCTCCGCCTCCCAGTGTGGACGGCGCCCCCGCCCCTCCGCCTCCCCCAGTGTGGACGGCGCCCCCCGCCCCTCCGTCTCCCAGTGGGGACGGCGCCCCCGCCCCTCCGCCTCCCCCAGTGTGGACGGCGCCCCCCGCCCCCTCCGTCTCCTCCAGGTGGGACGGTACCCCCGCCCCTCCGTCTCCCAGTGTGGACGGCGCCCCCGCCCCTCCGCCTCCCCCACTGGGGACGGCGCCCCCGCGCTCAGGCAGTGACTGACAGCCCAGCAGAGTTCCCACGCTTTATCTCAAGGCAGTTATCGCGAGAGTCCCCGGCCGCGAGGCCGTCCTCTGCGCACGCGCAGTCCGTCGCGGCGTGCCGTCGGGGCCGGTGAGGTAGGGTCACACGCAGGCGCACTCGCGCGCCGACAGCTCGCGCACCGTGTGGTAGCGGCTGTGCACGTCCAGGAAGGACACCTCGTCCTCGTAGGCCGTCGGGCGGCAGCAGGGCTGCGCGCGCACGCGCTCCCGCCGCACGCGCCGCCGCTGGCGCAGGCGCCGCAGCCCCAGGTCGTAGACGCGCGTGGCCGCCTCGCACGCGCCTGCGCAGTAGCGGAACAGCACCGTCTCGTCCGACGCGTAGCCCAGGCCCAGCTCGCTCACGCGCACCTCGAGCTCGCGCAGCCCGCACGGCCGCGCGCCGGAGCGCGGGCGCGCGCGCCGCCGCCGAGGCCCTGCCCGACGGCGCGGACCTGGGGGCCGGCCCGCCCACGGCGTCAGCTCGCGCAGCTCCACGGCGTCCGGCGCGCCCTGCAGCAGTGCCCGGTCTGCGAGGTGAGAGAGAGAGGGGTCAGCGCGGGAGCCCCGCCCACCCGGCCCGGCCCCGCCCACCCGGCTCCAGCCCCGCCCGACCACCGGCTCCGGCCCCGCCCCCGCCCGGCCACCGGCCCCGCCCACCTGACTCCAGCCCCGCCCACCGGCCCACCCAGCCCGGCCCCCGCCCACCCGGCCCCGCCCCCGCCTGTCGATCCGCCGATCCCCGGAACCCCCACATCTCCGCCCCTGAGCCGCTCGCGAACGCCCCCACCCCGTCCAGGAAACCGGGGCTTCTCCGCGTGCGAGGTCGTGGAGGCCGGGGGGGGGGGACCCCGCCGGCCCCCCAGCCGCGGCCCCGGGAGGTCCTGCAGCTCCGTCCCTGGGCTCTCAGCCTACACGGGGCCCGCACGCCGCGGGCCCTGCCCCAGACGCGGGCGGGGGCCACGCAGCAGGTGGCGGGGAGCGACGCCCCCCCCCCAGGCGGGTGCACCTGGCCGCAAGCAAAGGCTTCTCGGGAGGCCCGAGGGGAGGGGCGTCGGTCCCCCACTGCCCTCCCCAGGGCCCGGCTGCGCCTCCCCCGCCACCCCAGGCCGGCTCTCCCAGGGCCGGGGCCGCTGAGCCCCGGGGCCCGGACGGGGGCGGCCCCGGCACACGCGGGGGTCACTGTTTCTCCCTGGTGGACGGGACTGCCCGGCTTCACGGCCGCCACTCGGACCCTGATCCTTTCTTCGTGTTGGGAACCCCCCCCCCTGCGCCGCGGACCACCAGAAGTGGCGACTCCTGTCCAGCTGCGCCCCCTCACCACCCGCCCTGCCCCCGGGGGGGGGGCGGCAGGTAAAATGCAGAGGGCCCGGCGCCCCCCCCAGCCTCCTCAGGGCCCAGGACGTGGTGGGGGTTGGGGGGCCGGCCGTCGCCCCCTCTTCCGGTTGGGGCCGCCCCGTGCCTGCAGCCCCACCACTGGGGCCGTCGTGGGGTGCGGGGGCGGGCAGGAAGCGGAGCTGGCGCCCGAGGGCGCCCTTGTCCATGATGAGGACAAGAGGGGATTGTGTGGGCCGGCAGGGCAGGCAGGGACCCGCAGGCCCGGCACACGCGTCCCCCACGTGCGGCCTCGCCCCCGCGGCCCGCGTGCACACGAGGCCAGGGGCCGGGAGCCTGCTGCGGGGCGCACGCCATTCCCACACCCGGGTCTCCCTTCCCCTCGGTCCCTGGGGGCCTCCCGCCCAGCCTGGCCCCGCCACCCCCCGCCGGGCTGTGGGCGCAGCGCCCAGTTCTAATCTCCATCCATCTGGCCCCCGCGGCCCCTCAGGGCCAAAGCCTAATTCCCCGTGACAGCTGAGCTCCACGACCCGGGTTCCCAGCAGCCTCGGGGGGGGGGATTTGCACCCTCCCTCCACCCCACCCGCAAAGAAAGAAAAACACCCTCCGGGAGCCCCCCTGCACTGGGTGGGCGGGGCTTACACTGGGCCAGGCGGGCGATCCGGGCGTCCAGGGTCCGAGGCGGGCGGCGCAGCGGGGCCAGCGCGGGTCCGAGGCCCTCTCGGCACATCCAGACGGTCAGCAGGGAGCTGCACAGCGCCCAGGCCAAGGCCGCCGCCTTCCAGCGCTGCATGCTGGGCCTGCGGGCAGGGGAGGGTCAGCCGCGCGCCGCGGACACCGCCGGGCCCCTGGGTTCGGACGGCTCCTGCTTCCTGACCCATGGCGCCCACGGGAGACGCAGGAAGGAGCCACCGAGCCAGGCTGCGGGGTGCCGGGCTGTGTGCCGGGGTGCAGGGACGCCACCCCATGGGGGGAGGGGGTGGCCCAGGGTGCTTCCCCCAGGAGCTGATGACAGAGTCCAGGCATGACGGAAGGTAGGCGCTGGCCCAGCACCAGGCAAGGCCCGAGGCTGGACCAAGCTCCGGGTCTCCTAGCAACAGCGCGGCTGCAGCCTGCTGCCCGGGGCAGGGGCGTCCCCAGCAGGTGGCGCTGTGGGGCCGGGGTGCCAGGGTGCCGCGGGAGGCAGGGCTCTGTCCCCTGCCCAGAGAGGCCCGGGGACCTTCCCGCCCCCTCCCCAGCCTCGGAGCGCGGCGAGCCCCACGCCGGGGTCTCCACCGGCCTGGCCTTCCCTCCCTCCCCATTCCCCTTCCCCGCGCGCAGCGCCTCCTCCGGGAAGCCCCCCGACCGCCGCCCCTCCCCCAGCCGCGGGCCTGCGCGGGGGCCCGCACTCTGTGCGGGGAGCGCACCGATCCCCGCGCGCGGCCGTGGCCCGCCCGCCCGCGTTTACATTCCCCGCCTGCCGCCTGGTGTCGGCCGCGGAGCCTGGCGGCCGGCCCGGCGTAAACATTTACACGCGGCGCTGCAAGCCCGGGCGGACGCCGGGGCGCCCCGACGCGCGCACCGCGGGCACGCGCTTATCTGCGCGCGCCAGCTGAATTTCGTTTGCATACATTTGCATCTCACTTGCGCACGATTTGCATGGGCAGGGACTGGACTCGCCTCTCCCACTCCCCTCGTTGGTACCCTTATCCCCGCGAATGCGGGGCGCGGGAGCAGCTCCCCACCTGCTGGGTCACTCCCCAAATGTCCCCAACGACCAGGGCTGGGCCGGGCTGGAGCCAGGAGCCAGGAGCCAGCAGCTCCACCCGGGGCTCCCGTGGGCTCCAGGGACCCCGGGTCCTGGCCCATCACCGCTGCCTCCCCGGCCTGCATTCGCAGGGAGCTGGGATGAGGGGCACAGCTGGGGCTGGAGCTGTGGGGTGCAGGGGTCTCAGCCACCGGGCTAGCGCCCACCCCACACCCAGGGTCCCCGTTCCCTGGGGAGCAGACCGGGGCGTGCAGAGGCCCTGGGGAGCCGGCCGGGAATGCAGAGGCCCTGGGGAGCCGACCGGGGGTGCAGAGGCCCTGGGGAGCAGACCGGGGGTGCAGAGGCCCTGGGGAGCCGGCCGGGGATGCAGAGGCCCTGGGGAGCCGACCGGGGGTGCAGAGGCCCTGGGGAGCCAGCCGGGGATGCAGAGGCCCTGGGGAGCCGACCGGGGGTGCAGAGGCCCTGGGGAGCCGGCCGGGGGTGCAGAGGCCCTGGGGAGCCGGCCGGGGGTGCAGAGGCCCTGGGGAGCCGGCCGGGGGTGCAGAGGCCCTGGGGAGCAGACCGGGGGTGCAGAGGTCCTGGGGAGCCGGCCAGGGGTGCAGAGGCCCTGGGGAGCAGACCGGGGGTGCAGAGGTCCTGGGGAGCAGACCGGGGGTGCAGAGGCCCTGGGGCAGCAGGCCGGGGGTGCAGAGGCCCTGGGGAGCAGACCGGGGGTGCAGAGGCCCTGGGGAGCAGACCGGGGGAGCAGAGGCCCTGGGGAGCAGACCGGGGGTGCAGAGGCCCTGGGGAGCAGACCGGGGGAGCAGAGGCCCTGGGGAGCAGACCGGGGCGTGCAGCGGCCCTGGGGAGCAGACCGGGGGTGCAGAGGCCCTGGGGAGCAGACCGGGGGTGCAGAGGCCCTGGGGCAGCAGGCTAGGCTGTGGAAGGGGGCGTTTCCTCCCCGAGCCAGGGGCCGACCCCGCACCCTGTGCCCAACCCCAGTCCACAAATGAGCGCAGAGGGAACCAGGCAACCCCACGGGAGCCCCCAGGTGCCGCCGACGCCCGGGTCCACACTGAACGGATGGAGAGGCCCAGGCCCAGGCCTGTGAAGTTTGTCCAAGACCGGAGTGGGAAACGCGCTGGGGCGCGGGGTCTCCCTGGACCCCTCCCCCATCAGGGGGCAGGGCGCCTCGGGCCGCGGCTGCCCACCACTGCCAGGGGCTGAGAGTGACCGAGGGACCCCCAGCTCCGGCGTAGCAAAGGCCTCTCCGAGTGGGGGTCGCCATGGGGCCCCCAGGGAGCCAGGGCGCAGCCACGCCCACCTGGGCATTGCCCACGAGAGGTGTCTGGGCCACACCTCTGCTTCTGGCTGGAGCCCGCTGCACCCCGAGCGCTGGGGCGGAGCGGGACGGGAGACTGAGGCAGGGCAGGTCCTGCCGGTCTGAGGCTTCCTCGCTAGTGTGGGCGGACCTTGCTCACCTCCCCTAGGCCGGGCGCCGCCCTGGAGCCCCTCCCCAGGGAACAGCCCCAGGCAGACCGGCCTCCATGACTGCTCCCAGGGAGAGAACTCCTACATGTCCCGCAGCGCCCTGCCTCCGGGGCCCCTCCCCAGGAAGCTCCCCCACTCCCCCTGTCTGCTGGGCCAGGGCTCAGGGGACCTCTCCCTTCCCGCAGCCCCGGGGCGGCCGCCACTACACGGACGCACGCGTCCGGCCTCGGTCTCCCCATCGGCGGGCGGCCCCTAGGGGGTTCCCTGGGGTTCCACGGATGGGGAAACCTAGGGCCCCTGAGGGACGGGCCCTGCCCACGGCGAGACTCCGCGGCTCCGTGGACCGAGGAAGACCCCGCAGCCGCTAGACGCTGCCCCTCCCCCGCGGGCGGGCGGGGGAGGGGGCGCGGCACATCTGGGGCAAACCAGGAACATGTGGCAGCGCAGCTGTTCCCGGGGCCGGGGGCCGGCCTGGGGGTCGCCTCGTGTGGGAGGGGCGGCAGACGCAGCACCCCCGGCCGCCCCCTCCCCGCCGCTCCGAGCACCAGGCCGCAGCCCCGCGCCGGTGTCTCCGGTGAAACAGGCGGCACTGGCGTCCCCGTGACCCCGGGAAGTCCCCGGGGCTTGGAGCTCAGGACAAGAGAGCGGCTCGGGGGCCAGCGCGGAGGAGGCGGTCGCCTGGGGCTTACGTACGGGTGGCCAGGGAGGCTCCTGCCCACCCCTCAAAGCCCCAGGCCCAACGCCCCCTCCTCCACAGCCTGGGTGGGGCTTTGTGGAGCCGCCCGCTGCTGCCTCCCCAGGGGCGCAGTAGCAGGACCTGGGCGGGGGCATGGAGGAGCCCGGATGGAAGCCGCACCCTGGTACAGGATGTGGGGGTCCCAAGGGGGGGCTTAGCCGCCATGGCCACAGCTCCACCCTCTCGGCCTCCTTCTGGGCCTCTCTCAGCCCAGGACTCCGCCCCAGTCTCCTCGGCCCCGCCCCCAGCCTCCTCAGCTCCGCCCCCGGGCTCCTTGGCCCCTCCCCCAGTCTTTTCAGCTCCACCTTTCCAGGGGAGGACGCTCGGGTTCAGAGACACCAAGCGTCTTGCCCAAGGCCACACAGCACAGCAGGGCTCAGTGGGGGGCTGACTCCAGACCCCTCTCCGTGGCCGCATCCCCACCCCCTGGAGCCCCGGGCGACGCTGAGCGGGTGGGGGGAGCGGAGAGTCCCAGGACCCGGGCCAGGGCTGGGGTCCGGCCCGGTGTGAGGAGGGGGACAGGGCAACCCCAGAGCACAGAACGGGCAAGGGAGAGGCCCACAGGGCAGGGCCCGGGCTGGGGGCCAGGGCTCGGTGGCCCCCGCCCCGTGGGGGGAAAGGCACTAAGTGACAGGGGAGGCCGGTCCAGTGTTGGCCGTGCGAGAACCAGGACCGAGCCGAGGCCGCCGTGCTGGGGTGCATGTGTGTGTGCGCGTGCGTGTGCAGGCCGGAGGGCTGCTCGGAGGAGGAGGAGGAGGCGCGCAGGTGAGACAGGAGGGCGGGAAAGAGGCCTTCAGGGCAGGTCTGGGCGGGCGGGTGGGGGCCGCAGCCCTGTCGCTGCGGTGTGGGCGTGGGCGTGCGTGTGCGTGGCGGAGCGGCGGCGTCTCTCTTGGCTCATAGTTTCCGCGTGGCCATGCCGGGCGAGTCGGGCTAGCCCTGGGCCCCGCAGGTGTGGGGTGGGGGCGGGGCGTGACGGGATCAGCCTAATGAGGCCTGGCACGGCTGAGCCGCTGGCGCACGGCCCCCGGGGAGCGTGGCCGGGAGGCCGGGGCCTAACCCCGCCCGGCTTCCCGGGAACCCAGGCCCCCCGAGGCGCCACGGCCGGGTCGCCAGGCGTCCCGTGGCTGAGGCCGCAAAGGGGCCGCTGGGACAATCCCTCCCTCCCACACTCGCAGGGCACCTCGACGGTGCCGGACCCAGCCGTGCCGTCTGCCCTCTCCCGACCTCTGCGTGTGCCATCGCTGTCCCCTCTTCCCCAACCCAGAAAACTCCTATTCACCCCTCAGAGCCCCAGCGTCAAGGGCCCTCCCCCTGGGAGTCCGCCCTGACCCTGGCACCCTGAGAGGTCCTCCCTCTGGGCTCTGTGTCCTTGAGGGCCGGGGCCCAGGAGCGCTGACTCCACGCAGCTCTGGCGCCCGCCTCCTCCCCAGACGTCTGGAGCCGTCCTGTGCCTGGCTCTCGGCCGCAGCCCTGCAGGTCCCTGGGGCCTGGCAGGACCACCGGGTGGTGGAATCTCACACACGGAGCCCGCGGCCAGGGGAGGCCTGGGGTTCTCCCCCGCGCCCGCCCAGCGAGCGCTCTGTGCAGGCCCGGCCGGGCCCCCGGCAGGGAGCTGGGGGTGGGGGTGGGCGAGGCTGGGGGACAGAAGCCCAGCCGGTGTCGCCCACTGGGGCTCTGGGCCTGGGGGGCCAGGACACAGAGTCTGGGAGGGCGGGGGTCCGGCCTGGCCCTGACCCGGCTCCTGTGCCCCGGCCATGACCCGCGGTGCCAGCCGCGCGGCGCCCCCAGCAGAGGCCGTTTCCCGGTAGCCCCAGCCCCGCCCACTGGCCGCAGCCCCCCGCCCCCCATCCCTCGCAACCCCGGAGCCGTCTCCGGGACACAGGGGGTCCCGCCCCACCGGAGTCGCCTCGGATGGCCGCACCGCCTCGCCCCCGCCGGATCCCGCCTTTGCCCTTAAGGGACCTCCCCCCTCCACGCCCTCTCGCGGCCGAGCGGGCACTGCGGAGCCCAGGGCCGGCGCTCACCGGAGGACACCGTGTCCCCGGCCGCGGCGGCGCGCACGGAGCGCGCCCCTGACAGATGTTTCGCTCTGCGCGCAGCTGGGCGGCGCCGGCAGCCGCCGGCCGGGGTCCGCGGGGTCCGGGTCCCCCCGCGCACGCAGCCCCGGGGGCGGGAGGGCCGTCTGGGTCGCGGCGCCTCAGCGGCTGGGGAGGGGGCCCCGCTGTCTGCCCCCACCCTCCAGGGCGGCGCACGTGGGGGGTCCGAAGCGGCAGAGGCGCGCGCGCCCCGTCGGACCGGGCCACCCCCGCCGGACCCCGGCGCCGGACAGGGGCCTGCGCGCACCGCGGACCTGCCGCCCCCCGACCCCACCCTCACTCGCCCGCCCGCCCCAGACCGGGAGCCGAGCCACGGGGCCCCGCAGTCCGCACCCCCACCCCCAGCCCCGTGTGCTGGCAGGGCCGTCTGCTCGCGCCGCTCCCTGCGCGCCCCCTGCTTACCTGCTCCGGGCGCGGGGCTACCCGTCAGTGGCGGCCGCGCCGGCCCCAGCCCCTGCCCCTGCCGCCGCGACCGCCATCCGGGCCGCCTGGGCCCGCGGCGCCCGGGGGGGACCCGGGCCGGAGGAGGCGGCCGCGGGGGGTGCGCGGCGCGGCCCGGCCCATGGGGCCCCCCCGGGCTCGCTCAGCCGCGGGCTGCGGCCATCCCGGCCCGGCGGGGGCGCGGGCGGGGGCGGGGGCGGGGGCTCGGGGTGCCCTGGACGGCCGGGGGCGCAGGGGCGCACGGACGGCGAGGGCGGCCTGGGCGCGCGGCGCGGGGCTCCGGGGCGGCGGCGCGAGGGGCCCGGGCGATCCGAGCGGCTCCACGGCGCGCGCTCTCCCGCCGCGGACGGCTCGGCCGGCGCGGGGCCGGGGGCGGGCCGGGGGCGGGGCCGGGGGCGGTGGCTCGGGTTTCCCGGGCCCGGGACCCGCCCCCGCCCCTCCCCGCCCGCGCTCGAGGGGCGCCGGAGGAGTGCAGGTGGCGAAGGGGCGGGGGCCCCAGCGCCCCCAGACGGCGATCTGTCCCCCCCCGGGGGACCCCGACGGCGCCGCTTCGGGAAAGCCGGGGCCGCAGAACGCCTCCGCCGCAAGGGTCCTCCCCTCCCCTGGACCCCCGACAGCTGCCCCCGGCGCCACTGAGGATCCCGACTCACTGCCAGGCCCCCTGCGGAAAGCGAGGCGCCCAGGGTTCCCCCATCGTAAATGCCTCCCCCCAGGACACCCCCCACTCCGGGGACCCCGACGGCGCCTCGTGCCCAGCTCCGAGCCCCGAGGACGCCCGCACGTCCCCCTCCGGCTGAGCCAGGCCCACGGCACCCACCCCGCCCCCCGGGAACGGGACCGGAGCCCGCCGTGCGCGGCGCCCCCCGGGCACCAGCCGCGGAGACCCCGCTCCCATCCCTGGCTCCCACGGGCGCCCCTCCTGGGCCCGAGACGCGCTGCGCGAGCGCCCGATCCCACCCGGCCCCCTCCCCGACGGGTCCGCGTGCCCTGAGCGCCCCCTGGTGGCGCCCGGTGACCGAGAAACTCGCGCCCCGGGACCTCGCTCCCTCCGCCCGGTTTCTGTCTCCTCCCCGCCTCATTTCTTTCTTATCCTGGACACCTGCGCTCCTGCAACCCGGCGGCCGGGGGGTGCGGGGGGTTAGGACCCCTGCCCCAAGGGGCCTGTGGGACGTATTCGCGGCACGTGCGGTGCACCTGCGTGGGGGACACCGGGCGCAGACACGCGTCCGCTGGGGTCGCCTGTTCCCGGCTCAGGGTGGAGACCGGCAGGTACCTGAGCCCCGTGTGGCCGCGGGCTGTACCTTCCCTGCCTGCTGCCTCAGTTTCCCCGCCTGTGGCGAGCGCAGCTGCGCGATTCTCCGTGGTACGTGACAGCCGTGCACACACCTGCGCCTCCCGTGCTGGCGCGTGCGCGCGTGTGTACCTCCAGCCACGCCCCCACAGGATGCGCGGCCCGGCCCTAAGCCCACCCGCACCCCAGCCAGGGCCGTGGAGCTGTCACCCGCGGCTTCTCGGCGGCCCCTGCGCTCCCCGACCCGCCCGGCCGCCCTGGCAACGCGACTTGAAAGACTCGGTTCTCCCTCGGGGGCGAGGACGGGGCGGGGCGAGACCCTCGGACAGGAGGGAGACCCGCAGAGCCCCTGCACCCCTGTGGCCCGGAGACGCCGCCCTTCCCGCCAGGATCAGCCTCGTGCCGTCCGAGTCACCCACACTCCCTGTGCCAGCCCCCAGGCAGGTGGTGACGGGGGCACACCCGCCCTGCACCGTGCGTCGGGCACGGGGGAGCTGGGCTGAGCCGCCAGGGTCTCCTTAGGCTTGCAGGAAACTGGGGCTTTTACCAGCCCCCCCCAGGCTGGGGGGGCAGCCTCTGCCCTTGAACCCAGCTCACTGCAAGTGCAGTCCATGGGGGTCCCCAGAGACACTGGGAGAGGTGCGGGGGGCACCCCAGGCTGGGGACACACTTGGCCACTCCAGGAGTGGGCGGGGCCGGGGCCCTGACACCTGCCCCCTCCTGCTGTTTGCCTGGGAATTAGTTCTGGGTGCTCAGGGCCCCCCCAGACACCCGCCCCCTCCTGGTTGGCGTCTGTGACACCCAAGGACCAGAGAGGCTGAGACGCTGGGCCTGGGTCACCCAGCACGGAGGGGGCTGGGTCTGGGCCGCCTGCCCTGCGCCCGCCCCCAGGCCACGGCTCCCACGGGGGGTGCTGTGTCCCCACACCATGGAGGTCCCGGGCGGCCGGCGGCCAAGCTGCGGCAGACTTGGCCCACACAGAAGTTTCCATCTTAGCGCCAGGAGCCGGTCCAGGCTGGGGCTGCGCCTCGGGACCCCCAGGGACCAGGCCTGCGGAGGCGGAGGTGGCCGCGGGCCTCAGGACGCACCGGGGTCCGGCTCGCAGGGCCCGGCCTGTGCGTCTGCGGAACGGGGCGCGAAAGCGGAGCGCCGGGACTGCACGGCCACTCGGAGCTGGCGGGGCCCCGCTCCTGGCCGGCCCGGGGAGGAGCGGGCCAGGCCGGGATGGGGCCCCTGAGGGCTGTGGGCGCCCGGAAGGAGGCAGCCGGTCCCGGCCAGGATGGTAAAAACAGCCCGCGGCCGTCCCCAGGGGGCCGTCAACACCCGCGGGTCGCAGGTCAAGGCGCCGCCCGGGGGGGTCTGGGGACAGCAAGGTGGGAAAACCATCAGGCGGCGGCTGTGCCGGCCCCCCGCCCCCCGCCGCGGCTTCCTCCAGGGGCTCGCAGGCGCGCGCCCGTGCGCACGCCCCCGCCGCCCCGCGTCCTTGGCCCCGGCCGCCCTAATCCCGGTCTCGTGTCCGGACGCCGGCAGATAAGGGGCAGCTGCAGCCGCGGATCCGGGCCGGCCGGGCGCTGGCAGGGGCGGGCACCGAGCCCAGGCTGCACCTGGCGGCCCCCGCCGGGGAGTGAGGACGCTCGGGGAGGGCGCCAAGGACAGACGCGTTTTCAGACGGAAACAGCAGGAATAAAAGAGCCCGGCCGAGGGGGAGCAGGTGGGTGGCCGCTCCCGGAGCCGCGCCCTGCCCGCCGGGGCGGCCCACCTGCCCAGGGCCCCAGGGCCGCCGCCTCCCCCCTCCCCCCGTTCCGGGGTCCGTCCTGGCCCGGTCCTGGGGAGGGGGACAGCTCGGCATCCCCACGCACCCCAGAGGGGCGCCTGGAGCCGACTCTGGGCTCCTGGGGGCCCCCGGCCTCAGGGTCGGTGAGCCCCCCCCACTCCCCCGCCCTGAGAAGCGCCCAGTGCTGGACCCAAGCGACCAAGGCGCACCTGACCCCCCCCCACAGGGGGAGGGCGTGCGTGGCCGCTGGGCTACAGGGGCGCTGGGTTCGTGTCCAGGCCGACGCACACAGCGTGCACCGAGCGAGGGGCGGGGAACAGTGTTCTTGGGGGGGGGGAACAGCGTGGGTGAGGGCTGGGAGGTAAGAGGTTCGCGGCGGGCGTGAAGTGACCTTGGGAACGAGGGTCGGGCGGCCAGGCGGGGGGCCGTGGTCAGCTGTGATCTAGGGCAGGATGGGAAACAGGCAGGACGCGGGACCAGGAGGCTCGTAGGGGAGACGGTATTACTGAATGAACCGCACTGGTGTGCTGTCTAGAATGACTGATATCAGTACCATGGATATCGACAGCTCGCCACAGCCTGCCCCTTCCTACGGGAGGCCTCCCTGGGTTGCCGGGGTCATCGGCGGACAAAGCCAGGGGTCAGAGGGAGGCGGCCACCTTCCTGAGGTCACGGCGTGCACGGCCGGGTCCCCTCGGAGTGGCCGGGGGTGCCTGTGAGGCGCCTGGGGACAAGGGCAGAGGCACCCCCGGCCTGCGGGCCCTCCCTGGTCGTCACCCCAGGCTGTCCACCAGGGGGCAGTGGAGGGCACCGGGGAGCCGCTCGGGTCTGGGGGCGCAGGGGGCCCCTCAGAGCCATGAGCGCTGCAGCCGTTCAGGTTATATATACATTTTTAAAGATTTATTTATTTGAAGAACGAGAGAGGCAGAACGGGCCTCCCACCGCGCAGGCCAGGGCTTTAACCCGGGGTCCAGTACCGAGGGGACGCTGCACCTGCCCGGCCTGGCTCTCGGAGCCGGCGAGAACCAGGGTCCCTGCCCGGGGGCCGGGGCCGGGGCTTCGTCTTAAGGTGGATTTATTTCAAAGGCAGAGCTGGGGAGAGGGGTCTTCCGTCCGCCGGGCCACTCCAGGGGGCTGCAACGTCCAGGGCTGGGCCAGGAGCCGCGCGCTCCATCCGGGGCTCCCAGGCGGGTGCAGGGTGCACCTGGGCCGCCTACACTGCGTTCCCAGGCCACAGCAGGGAGCTGGGTCGGAAGTGGCGCAGCCGGGACTCGAACCTGAGTCCAGGTGGAGGCTGCACCGGCCCAGCCCAAGGCCGCGGGCGGGGTCTTCCGGGGCGGGGGCCGCCCGCCTGCAGCCCGCGCTCGGACCCCCGTCCCTGACCGTCTTCGTGAACTGCCGCGGCGGTCATCGGTCGAGTTCTGCTCTGACCGCCCGTGTCCAGTGTCCACCTGGGCCGGCAAGAAGGCCCGCGTCAGAGCGGCGAGATTCGCATCCGTGACCGCATGCCCACGGCCGCTCCCAGAACCCGCAAAGCTCCGACACCGAGGGGCCCCGCCCACGCGAGGCCCCGCCCCGTGACGCCACACGCACGCCGTAGCGTCATCAGAGCGCCCCCCGCGCATGCGCACTCCGCCAGTACGGCAAGGCGGCTGGACCCACGCGGGGCGCGCCAGGCCTTTCCGCCACACTTCAGGGCGGACGTGAGGAGCGCGGATGGCGGAGGGAGCTGCAGAGACGTCGGCAGAGGGTGGCGGTGGTGAGGACGGAGATTCAGGCATCGGCGCTTCGGAACGCGGAGTGGTGCCCATTAAGTCTCAGTGAGTTGCCATGGTGTGTGTGGGGGACTCGCAGGGACCCTCCCGGCACCCGTAGCGCGGCCTGAGTGGTGCATGCTGGGAGATGAGGCGTGGGACGCAGAGAAGGGAGCTCGCTGGCCCTTCATGCTGGGCTGTCCCTCGGCCCGCAGGACGGTCAGCGACGGCACGTATAAGTGCACGTTGAAGGATGTCGGAAGCACGGAGGACGCCACGTGCATGCTGGGGCGGGGTGTGTGTGTGTGTGTGATACGCTGTGCATGCTGGGAACTGTAGTCCCCGAGTAGAACGCGTGCGCGTCTGGCCGCGTGGGGAGCCCGTAGCGCGCGGCATGCTGGGGGATGTGGCGGCTGAGCATCTCGCCGCGCGGCATGCTGGGACTTGTAGTTTTTTGCCGGTTAGGGCAAGGCGGCAGCATTCACGGGCGGGATCTAAACAGCGCTCACAGAGCTCGCGGGGATGCGCCTCGCGAGACACCAACGCGTGGGTTTCCGAAGGCTTTTGCACCAGCGCAACCGTGACTTTTAAGTCGGCTTCCCCCCCGTGGTCCGTGCGGCCGAGCCTGCCTCCCTCCGCCTTCCCGCGCGCAGGTTCCTCACCACCAAGGAGCGCTTCCACGAGTTCCTGGAAGCCCACCGGCAGGAGAAGCCCCGCGGGGAAACCGAGGCAGAGGCGCGCGATGGCGGCGGGCTGGCCGAGCCTGCGGCCAAGCGGCCCCGCCTGGAGACCGGGCGGCCGGAGAACGAGGCCGCCGAGGACCCGCCGGCGCCCAAGAGAGCGCGCGGCCAGAACAAGAGCCGGCCCCACGTGAAGCCCACGCGCTACGAGCAGAGCCGCCTGTGCCCCTCCGTGATCCAGGTGGGCGCGGGGCCCAGGGCGCGGGGCTAGTGTGGGTGCCCCCCGGGGTGCTTGATGGGCGCGGGGCCGCTGTGGGTGCCCCCCGCGTGCTGGGCGGGGTGGGGTGAGAGCCGCTCCCGCCCTCCCGCAGGGGCCCCCGGCCACGTGTGTCTTCGGGGACCGGTGCCGCTTCCTGCACGACGTGCGCCGCTACCTGGAGACCAAGCCGGCCGACCTGGGCCCCCAGTGCGTGCTCTTCGACACCTTCGGCCGCTGCCCCTACGGCGTGACCTGCCGCTTCGCCAGCGCCCACCTGGGGCCCGAGGGCCAGAACCTGGTGCGGGAGGAGCTGGCGGCCCGCTGGGCGCGGGGCCCGCCCGTCCGCAACGGCCTGGACAAGGCCCTCCAGCAGCAGCTGCGCAAGCGCCAGGTCCGCTTCGAGGCGGCCGAGCGGGCCCTGCGGGGGCTGAGCCAGGCCCGCGCCGCCCCGGCGCAGGACCCCGCCGTCCCCCCGCAGGACCCCGCCGCCCCGGCACAGGACCCCGCCGTCCCCCCGCAGGACCCCGCCGCCCCGGCGCAGGACCCCGCCGTCCCCGCCGCCCCCGCACAGGACCCCGCCGTCCCGGCGCAGGACCCCGCCGCCCCCGCTTGCCCTGTGCAGGAGCCCGCGTCCCCCGCCGAGGCTCCCGCCGCCCCCGCGTCGCCCGCGCAGGCCCCCGGTGGGGCTGGCCCGGACCCGGCCGGCAGCCCGGTGCGGACGTGCGGGCCGCTGACGGACGAGGACGTGGTCAGGCTGCGGCCCTGCGAGAAGAAGCGGGTGCGTGCGGCGGGGCCGGGGTTGGGGCGGTCGGGTAGGGTCCTCCGTGGGGAGGGGCCTCACGGCGCGGTCCTCCCCGCAGCTGGACATCCGCGGCAAGCTGTACCTGGCGCCCCTCACCACGGTGAGCCCCGCCCGCCCCCGCGCCCTCGCATGCGCGCTCCTGGGAGCGTGTCCCCGCGTGTGCGAGCGCCCCCGCGCGTCCCTGCGTGGCCCTGTCCGCAGTGCGGGAACCTGCCCTTCCGGCGGATCTGCAAGCGCTTCGGGGCCGACGTGACGTGCGGGGAGATGGCCGTGTGCACCAACCTCCTGCAGGGCCAGACGGCCGAGTGGGCGCTGCTGAAACGCCACGAGTGCGAGGACGTCTTCGGGGTCCAGGTCCGGCGGGGCGGGGCCCGGAGGCGGGGCTGGAGCCTGGGGGCGGGGCCCGCGGGTCTGCTCCGCCCCCGCAAGCCTCGGCCCCAGCCCCTGTCACCGCCCCGCAGCTCGAGGGGGCGTTCCCAGACACCATGACCAAGTGCGCCGAGCTGCTGAACCGCACGCTGGACGTGGACTTCGTGGACATCAACGTCGGCTGCCCCATCGACCTCGTGTACAAGAAGGTGGCGGCCGCGGGGCGCCGCGGGGCGGGGCGGGGGCGCCCGGGGTCCGCGCTCACCCCCGTCTCTCCCAGGGCGGCGGCTGCGCGCTCATGAACCGCACGGCCAAGTTCCAGCAGATCGTGCGGGGCATGGACCAGGTAGGCCGGGCACTCCCGCCGTCGGCCCCGCCCACTCCGGCGCCCGCCCACTCCACCCCCCACGCCCGCCCCGCCCACTCCCGCCGCCCGCCGCCCGCAGGTGCTGGACGTGCCGGTGACCGTGAAGATCCGCACGGGCGTCCAGGAGCGCGTGAACCTGGCGCACCGCCTGCTGCCCGAGCTGCGGGCCTGGGGCGCGGCGCTCGTCACGGTGGGTCCGGGGCTGCACGCGGGCGCCCCTCCTTGCCCCTCTCCCGGGCCCTGCCGCTGACTCCGCCCCCGGCCCCGCCCCCAGCTCCACGGCCGCTCGCGGGAGCAGCGCTACACCCGGCGGGCCGACTGGGACTACATCGCGCAGTGCGCCAGGGCCGCCAGCCCCATGCCGCTGTTCGGTGGGTGCGGGGCGCCGCCAGCCCCGTGTCGGTGTTCGGTGGGTGAGGGAGGGAGGGGCCAGCCCCGTGCCGCTGCTCCGTGGGCGCCCCCACGCCGACACCCGTTCCTCCCGCAGGCAACGGTGACATCCTGTCGTACGAGGACGCCAACCGCGCCATGCAGACCGGGGTGGCCGGCGTCATGGTGGCCCGGTGAGCGGGCGGGGGCGGCGGCCGCGGGCTCCGGGCGGCCACGGCGAGCCGCTGACCGCCCCCGCCCGCCCGCCCGCCCGCAGCGGCGCCCTGCTGAAGCCCTGGCTGTTCACGGAGATCAAGGAGCAGCGGCACTGGGACATCTCGGCCTCCGAGCGCCTGGACGTGCTGCGCGACTTCACCCGCTACGGCCTGGAGCACTGGGGCTCGGACACGCAGGGCGTGGAGAAGACGCGCCGCTTCCTGCTGGAGTGGCTGTCGTTCCTGTGCAGGTGGGGGGGCGGGGGCGGGGCTCCTCCCTGTGCGGTGGGGGCGGGGGCGGGGCGCCTCCCTGCGCGGTGGGGGCGGGCCCGGGGCTCCTCCCTGTGCTGTGGGGGCGGGGGCGGGGCTTCTCCCGCAGGTGCGCGGGGCGGGGCCTGAGCGGGGCCGCGTCCCGCAGGTACGTGCCCGTGGGGCTGCTGGAGCGACTGCCACAGAGGATCAACGAGTGGCCGCCCTACTACCTGGGCCGGGACCACCTGGAGACGCTCATGGCCAGCCAGCGGGCGGCCGACTGGATCCGCATCAGGTGCGGCCGAGCCTGGGGGGGCGGGGGGGGGCGCCGAGGGCCCAGCCTGACCCCTGCCGCCCCGCCCCCACAGCGAGATGCTCCTGGGGCCGGTGCCGCCCAACTTCGTCTTCCTCCCGAAGCACAAGGCCAACGCCTACAAGTAGCCCGGCAGGAACAATAAAGTGTATTCTTCTAGAGGCGGACTCCGGCCTTTCTGTGACCCCCCCCCCCGCGCACCCACCGGCGCCCCCGGGAGGGCAGCAGGCGCGGGGGCCGCCGTGGGCCAGGGCGTGGGGCGGGGTGTCGCGCCCCCCCTCCGCCCGCCGGGGTCCCCAGCCCCGGGCCCAGAACCCTGAGGGTGGAACCCGCTGCCCGGCAACCGGGCCAACAGAAGCTGGCGCGGAGCCCCTGCCGGCTGGGCCCGCCTGCTCCCCCATGCAGCACCCCAAGCCCTTCTACGCCGCCGCCGCGCCCCCGGACAGCTTCGGCCCCCGCGAGGGGCCCGGCCGCCAGCCCGCTGCCCCCGCCCCGGAGCCGCCTCCGGCCGTGGGTACGCGGGGCGGGCAGGCGGGCGGGCTCGTGGCGGGGGCTCCTGCCCACCTGCCCAGGGCCCCGCCAACCCGGGCGCCTTGTCCGCAGGTTCCTCGGGCCCGTACCACGCCCCGAACCCGGAGAAGGAGGCGTGCCCCGCCCCGCCCGCAGGTACTGCCGCCCCCAGCCCCAGCCGAGGGGCCGAGCGGGCGGGGCCCCCAGGCCGTCCCACGCGCGCTCCGGGCCCCGGAGCCCGCGCCTGCGCCCCCCCGGCCCAAATGAGGCCCCCGGGCCCCTCCCCGCCCTGCAGGCTTCCAGATGGCGCCGTGCGGCTGCTTCTTTGACCCCCGCATCTACCGCATCGAGTGGGCCGCCACCGACTTCGGCCAGACGGCCCTGTACAAGCTGGTGGCCGCGGCGGGGGCGCCGGCCGGGGGTCCCCCGGCCCCGGGCGGCTTCCTCCTAGAGCCCCGGCCCTACCTGAGGGCCCCCGGGCCGCCGCCACCGTACCCCCACTTCCCGCCGCCGCCCTCGGGCCCCCCATACCTCATGCCCTACTACGCGCCCGAGGGGCCCGACCCGGACGCCCTGGGCCTCGTGGGGGACGCGGGGGCCCCCGGCCTCGCAGAGCTGCCCCCGGCCCCGCCGGAGGCCAAGCTGCCCCCGCTGGTCATGACGCTGCCCGCGGAGCCCGCGCTGCCGCCCGGCGCCCGGGGCCACCCGCAGGGCCGCCCCAGCCAGCTCCGCGCGCCCGCCGGGCCGGGCCCGCTCTCCGCCCCGGGCGCGGGCGCGGCGCTGCCGGACAAGGTGCTGCTGGAGGACGCCATGCGGCTCTTCGACTGCCTGCCCGGCGGCGCCGAGCCCGAGGCGGCCGCGAGCCCCGCGGCCCCGCGGGACGGCGGCGACGGTGGCGGCGGCAGCGACTCGGGCGCCGGCATCCGCGCGCTGCACCTGCCCGCCGACCTGCTGTCCTTCGACTACAGCGTGCCCGAGCTGCTGGACGCCGTGGCCAACGTGGACTGCCTGTTCGACTTCAAGGCGCTGGACGAGGAGCCGCCGCCGCCGCCGCGCGCGCCCGCCGCCCCCGGCCCGCGCCCCGAGCCCCCGGGCAGGAGGAAGGCGGGCGGCGCCTCGGCCGCCAAGAGGGCCAAGCCGGGAGGCAGGGGCAAGCAGGCGGCGGCGGCGGCGGGGCCCCGAGCGGACCTGGGGGCCGCCCCCCATTAAAGCCAGTTTGCGCGCTCAGCTCTGTGTCCGCTCCGCGGGCGCGGGGTGGCGGTGGGCGCTGCACCGGCGGCGGCGGCGGCGGCCGGCAGGGGGCGCTCTGGGGCCGCCGGGCTGGACCCGCAGGTGCGGCCGGCGCATTCCAGCCTCGCGGGGACTTTCACGTGCGGGCTGTGGGGGGGCGGGGGCGGTGCTGTGCGCAGGTGGAGCCACTTCAGGGGTCTGGGGGCCGCGGCTGGCGCGGGGCGCGGGGCCGCCGTCCGTGTGTGCAGGAGCACGGAGGAGCCCAGGTGAGGGGCAGGGGACACAGCGCGCCCTGAGCGTCAGGGGCCTTGGCGAACACTCTCCGAGGTGGGGGGGGGGGGCCGGGGGGCTGGGGGCTGGGGGCTGGGGGCTGGGGGGGTCCCTCCCCTACAGAGGCCGGCTCTGCTCAGCCTTCACTTTGGGAACCAAAGGAGAGTCCCCAGTTGGTTTGCAGGACAATGTGGTTGGCAGCTGAGGCCGGGATGCCTCCTCCAGGCGGGCCACCGTGCTTTGTGCTCCCCTCCCCGGAGTCTTCCGGAGCTCAGGGATGAGGGGCCAGGTCTCCAGGCCACCGGCTGCCCCCAGGGACGAGCTGACCCCTCCACGTGCACTCGTTCCGTGGCCACTGTACCCAGCTCCCCTCTGGGCCCTTTCTCCCCGCAGCCTCACATGAGTGCCAGGGGGTGGGCTGGCCCCGAGACCAGTGCAGGTAGGGGTGGGAGATGCAGACCCCTCGTGGGTGTCAGTAGGAGCAGCTCGCTGGGGAGGGGGGTAAATGGACAAAAACCAAATCGAGGGCCTGTGAGTGCAGGTGGCCGGGCCCTGAGCCGGATCTGGCTGGAGGCCGCCCGTTGGTGGTGTGAGGGGGCTCTGGGCCCCACTTCTGCCTTGGGCAGGCACTGGGAAGGAGAGAGGACGGGCAGAGCCCGCTGGTGGTCACGGCTGCCCCGGGAGCAGGGCTGGCCTGAACTGAAGCTGGGTGGTGCCAGCTCCAAGGACCATGGGAGGTGTATTTAAACATCTATTCACGGGGCCGGCGTTGTGGCGTAGCGGGTAAAGACGCCGCCTGCAGTGCCAGCATCCCATACGGGCACTGGTTCGAGTCCCTGCTGCTCCGCTTCGGATCCGGCTCTCTGCTATGGCCTGGGAGAGCAGTGGACGATGGCCCAAGTGCTGGGGCCCCTGCACCTGTGTGGGAGAATTGGCGGAAGCTCCTGGCTCCTGGCTTCGGATCGGCGCAGCTCCGGCCGTTGTGGCCATCTGGGGAGTGAACCAGCGGATGGAAGACCCCCCCACCACCACCTTTGTGTAACTTTGCCTTTCAAATAAATACATCTTTTTTTAAAAAAATCTATCTAAGACAGAGATGGAGAGACCTGCCATCTGCTGGCTTCCTCCCCAAAGGCCCATGATGGCGGGGGCTGGGCCAGGCTGCAGCCAGGAGCCCACCCTGGTCTCTCGCCTGGGTGACAGGGACCCACGTGACATCGCCGCTGCCTCCCTGGGTGCACATTAGCAGGGAGCTGGAGTCGGAGCCGGAGGTGAGACGCAGGTGTCTCCGTGGCTTTTGTGAGGACAGGGGAGAGAGGGCGAGCGGTTCTGGGGGGCTCAGGGCTGTGGAGCGCCCAGGCCAGAGGGCAGAGGACCGGGTCACAGGTGTGCGGTCTGGCCCGCGACCCGGAGGTCTGGAGAACTAGAGACACAGGTGCGCGGCGCCTGCTCTCTGATGCTCAAGTTTATTTTAAGACAACAGCGCCCCCTGCCCCTGCCTGGTGCCTGCTCAGCGCTGGGCCCTGAGACACCCGAGCGGGTGCTGGCAGCTGTGGCACAGCCGGGCCCAGAACGCCTTGACCCGGAGGCCCGCCTCGCTGTGTGCCAGCTGGGGGACCCAGTAGGCCAGCCACACGGCCAGCAGGATGGCCGCCAGGAGCAGGGCGATGGCCACGTCGGAGGGCACGGCGGGCAGCGGGTAGGCCCCGTACACGTAGACGCTGAAGGTGGTCTCCAGGTGACAGTAGCTGCCAGACGGACGGGCGGGGACAGAGGCCGGTGATGGGCGGGGACGCCCCGCCCCCAGCCCAGGCAGGTGCACCCTCCAGTCCTGGCTCTGCCGGCCTCTCTGGGCCGCGTACGAGGGTCCCCGTCCCTCCTGCCCGGGCTCAGGCTGGGGGCGGCAGACCTCACACTGCTCCCCCCGCCCCTGGAGAAGGCAGGGCCTTTGGGGGTGGACGCTGGGCCTGCGTGGTGGCCGACAGTGACCTAAAGCGGCGAGTGTCACCTCCCTCCCTCGGGGACAGCCTGAGCGGGGGCCACCCAGCCTGGTTTCCAGTCCTCCCCCCCCGGGGGGGGGTGACGAGGGGCTCTCGGAGGGGCTGGGTTTTGCCGTCTGCAGATTCCCGAGGTGTCAGTGTTCCCACTGTGGCTGCTTCCAGCGTCGGGAAAACCCCGGATGGAAGGGTCCGGCCCCTGTGCACCCCGCCCCTCATCCCCACGTCAGCAGCGGGAGGGGTGACCCTGGTCGGCGCCGTCGCCCCAGCCCCCCCACATGTCCTCGGGGGACTTGAGCGCCCGGCTGAGGGGGTGCAGATGGCGCCTGCGCTGTTGAGCGGAGATGAGGCCCCGCCCAGCCCCGGCCCGCGGAGGAACCCGCGCGTGTCCGGCACAGGTGCAGGGCCCTGTTTCCCACAACGCTCTTGTCCCGCGCATTGATTCCAGCGGCAGGTGGACGTCCTGGGCCGGGCCAGGGCTCGGCCAGCGGGGGCGCCGCAGGGCCCACTCACCTGTAGTAGGGGTCCACGATGGCGATGTGGAAGACGTAGATTCCGTTCCGCTGCTCGAAGATGATCTGGTTGTCCGTGCGGCCGCCCAGGACCTCGTACGGGGCCTGCGGCCACCTCAGGGGCTCCTTGTTGTTGGGGTCGTGGCAGCTGGCGTAGTTCTGGGGAGGGCACGGGGGCACCTGCTGTCTCGGGCTGCCCAGGCCCCCCGGGGGCTCCACCCCTGGCCCTGGCTGAGTCGGGGGCTGCCGCGTGCCCCCTCCGCCCTCAGCCAGCAGTGCGGAGCCCGGGCCCTGGGGAGCCGGGGCCGTTCGGAAGTGGGGTCTTCGGAGGCTAACCCGCGGGGCTGGGCCCTTAGCCTTGGCTTTAAGGGTTTGCTACTTGAAGGAGAGAGCGGGCTTCCACCCACGGGGTCGTTTCATTCCCCCCCCCCCAGATGGCCGCCCCGCCGGGGACTGGGCCAGGCTGAGTGGGCTGGAGCGGGGTCGCGGTCTCCCTCGGGGCAGCCGGGCCCAAGCCCCACCCCAACCTGGGGGCCACGCGGTAAGGGAGCCACGCTGTCTCCATGTGCCCGGCCCCGCACGCACGGTGGTGGCCTGCCCGGGGGCGGCGGTGCGGGAGACGCCCGCTCCCGCCAGGGAAAGCAGCGCCCTGAAGGCACCGTGCGCCCTGGGAGAAGTCCCGACGAGAAGCCAGTCGACCGTCATTCTGCGCGGGCACGGGGCAGGCGGCCAGGGCGCAGCATCCCGGCCCCAGCGAGGGGTGCGGCGCGGGAGCTGCCACGCGGGAACCTGCGCACCATGGACGGGAAGCGGGGCCTGGGGCGGCCGGCGAGGGCCCAGGGGCGCCTGGCTCTGCGCGTCCATGGCGCTGCGGGGCGCGCACCCGCGGATGGGAGGTTGCACGGGAGGGGCCGTGAGGACGGAAGGGGGGGGGGACTGGTTCCAGGGCTCCTTGCTGAAGATGGAGCACCCAGCCCCCGCCCTACAGGTGGTACTCAGCACCCAGCACCCGCTCTAGACGGCAGTATCCAGTTAGCACCTAGCACCCAGCACCCGCCCTAGCCCACCACAGCACTGGCCGGCGTGGGTGGGGGGTGGAAGTCGGCGAATTCGCGTGGCTGCGGTTCCTAAAGAAGCACTCGCCATCGCGGGTGGCTCTGGCCGTGGGGCCCGTGGAAGCGCGGGGTCGGCTGCACCCGGTATTTGGGCGGCTCCGGAGTTATCATCGGAGCCCCTGGGTGTCTCCGCGTGGGACAGCTCGGTCAGCGTCCGCTCGCTCGGTCAATCTGTGATCGCTCGGTTGGTTGTGGTCACTTAACCTGGATGCTCGGTCGGTTTGCCGTCGCTCGGCTGCTCTGTGGCCCCTGGGTCGGTTTGTGGCCCCTCGGTTATCTGTGGCCACCTGGTCCATCTGGGAGCGAGCGCTTGGTCGACTGGTGAAGGCTCGGTCAATTCCAGCCGACTTGGGGACACTGCAGGCCCCGCAGGGGTCCCCCGCCCCGCACTGCCCCCTGGGGCCCCACACCGTCCCCCGCCTGTCCCAGGCCCCGCCCCGCCGCCCCCTGGCTGCGAGGCCCCCGCCCCCGCTACCTGTCGGTTCCAGGCGGACGGCCCGCGGCCGGGGCTGGCGGCCAGGACGCTGCTCCAGTTCTGCGGCTGCGCCGTGCACAGCGCCGCCTTGGCGGTCAGCGAGTAGGAGTAGGAGAACAGCCCGTTCACCTCCAGCAGCACGTGCTCCGCCGTCACCACCTCCCGGAACTGCGCCCCGCGCCACCTGCGCAGGGCGTGGCCGGCCCGGGGCCAATGAGGCTGCGGCAGGGGGCGGCGGGCGGGGCGGCGCCAATGAGGATGTGTTAGGGGTGTGGCCAAGGAGGAGGGCGTGGATGGGCAAGGTGGGGTGGGGCAAGAGGATGAGGCGGGGGCGTGGCCAAGGAGGGTGTGGCCAGATCGGGGCCAATGAGGCTGCAGCAGAGGTGTGGCTGGGCTGGGCAGCGCCAATGAGGATGTTAGGGGCGTGGCCAAGGAGGAGGGTGTGGATGGGCGTGAGCGGGGTGGGGCCAAAGAGGATACCGCAGGGGCGTGGCATGGAGGGCGTGGCCAGGCCGGGGCCAATGAGGCTGCGTCAGGGGTGTGGCGGAGGAGGGTGTGGTAGGGGCGTGGTTGGGGCTTGGCCAGGTGCAAGGTCGGTCCCTCCGCCACCCCCGCTGACCCCATGGGAGCCCCTTTGGTTCGGCAGGCGGGGACCCCGGAGGGTGACGGCCCAGCCTGAGGAGGGGCCGCACTAGGAAACAGGAGGAAGCGGGAGTCACGGGGTGAACCGCACAAATACAAACGCAAGATAGAAAACCCGGCAGATCCACCCCGATGGGGGCCGCAGACCCCCGCCGGCCCCGACCCGTCACCCGGGCCCCGCATCCCCTCCCGCGGGAGGGCAGTAGTGAGCCTGCGCGAGTGGTCCACGGGGACACAGGGGTCCCAGGAGGGACTCGAGCATCCGGGGACTTTGGTATGGGGGCGGAGCCGCTGAGGGGGGATGAAGGATGCTCCCTTCAAAGGTTCCCATTGGGGTGATGAGTATTCATTTATTTGAAGGGCAGAGAGAGGGGGAGACAGAGATATCACACCTATATCAACACCCACATCTACATATCTAAGAGCTCCTCCATCCGCTGCTCACTCCCCGGACGCCTGCAACAGCCGGGGCTGGGCCAGGAGCCAGGAGCTCCATCCGGGGCTCCCAGGCGGGCGCAGGGGCCCAGGCTCTTGGGCCCTCACTGCTTTCCCAGGCCATAGCAGGGAGCTGGACCGGAGCGGAGCGGCCGGGACTGGAAGCAGCGTCCACACGGGGCTTTTCACTCGCGCTGGCTTGGATGCCCGCGTTAGCTCCGCTGGGGCGTCTCACGCGGACAGCGGCTCGTCGTGTGCGTCCGTGTGCGTGCACGCGTGTGCTGTGCGTGTAGCTGGGGAGCAGCAGCTTCGGGAGAAACGGCCATAGCTGCTTGGCCTGGCTACGCTGCTGGTCAGGACGCCCATGTCCCAGGAGGTCCTGGGTTCGAGTCCCGGCTCCGGCTCCCTGCTTGCCCCCCCCAGCCCTGATTGTTGCTGACGTCTGGGGAGTGGCCCAGCAGAGGGGAGCTCTCTGTCCGTCTCTCTGCTTCAGAAATATTTTTAGAAGTTAAAAAAATAGGAGCACTCCTGTTCTGAGAGGAAGCCATGGTTCCTGGGGCTGTGGCGGCCCCAGACGCTGGGAACAGAGGCGTCTCCCGGCAGGCCCACGAGCCCGGCCCGCCCTCCACACAGGGGTCCCGCCAGGGCTTGCTTCCAGAACCTTCTCCTAGCCCGGCCAATCCTGGCCGCCTTGCCCCTGTCCGTCGGGCTCACACCCACCCCCTCCCACGGGGGCCCCCTTGCTGACCAGAGGGGCGCGGATCCTCCCCCAGCCTCCAGGAGGGCCCGGCCCCGCCCACAGCCCCACCCACATTGCTAGGACCCTGCATGGCTGTGGCCGGCTGCTCACGGGCACCATCGCCACCTTCCACCCCCTCCCCCTGCCAAAGGGCCAAGCGGCCTGGGAGGTGTTTTCGGGGTCGGATCGCGCTCTGATGTCCACCCCGAATTGCACTTCTGTGTTCCCGTGGGTGTTGGAGGGAGCTTTGTTCCCTCCCCGGCCTCAGCCTGGGGGACGTGGCCCCTGGCAGGTACTGAAACGTTTGCTGAGTGACTATTGGAACACAAGTCCCCATAAGCCGTCCTCCCTTGTGTCACCCTCGCTGTCACGTCGGCCTGACGGACAGACAGACGGACAGAGCCCCTCAACCAGGCACCTGCCGAGAGCGTACTTGCACGGGCGGGGGCGGGGACATGGGATGGAGGCAGCAGAGCCCATGGAGGGGGCAGGGAGCGGTACGGATGGAGCTGTGCTCCCCAAAAGCTCGTGTTCGTGAATTTGCAACACAGGTCCCCGTGTGACTGCACGTGGGGGCATCAAAAAGTTCACGGAAGAATGGAGCCGGGAGAGAAACTTCGGGCAAACCCTTAAAAGCCCACGCGTGGTGTGTTTGTGACGTGCACCTCCCGGGAATTTCTGGAGACCCCGTGTCTGTGGACGTGGGGCCCTTAACAGGGCAAGGCCAGGGGCCGGTGCAGGGGTGCGGCCCGTGGGGCCGGCGACCCGTCTGGGCGCCGCTTCCAGTCCCGGCCGCCCCACTGCGCATCCGGCTCCCTGCGGAGGCGCCTGGGAGAGCAGCAGAGGAGTAGACCGGGGGGCTCCCGCCTCCCGGCCCAGGCCCTGCTGCTGGGTCTCCCCGCCCCCCACCCTGCCTCTCAAAGAAATCGAAGGGCAGTGGGAGTTAAAGCGGATCGGGACCGCAGCTGCGGGCACAGGAAGAGGCCAGGAGAGCCGGTGCCCTTGGGCTGCAGGCCCCGCCCCCAGCAGCAGGTGGGGGGGGGCGGGAGGAGGGAGGCCTGAGGGGGGTTCTTACAGCTCCACCACGGGGCTCCAGGGCGTGTCGTAGTAGACGAGGCGAGGGCAGCCCAGGTCCTCATAGGGGTACGCCACGGTCAGGTCCTTGGTGGCCTTGTGCCCGCGGAAGCTGGGGTCATAGAACTCCCTGCAGGAGAGAGCAGGGAGCGGCTGGGGGCCTCCGCGAGCCGCACCCTTTGCTGGCGGCTGGGGTGGGGGTGGGGGGCTCAGGAGCAGGGTCCCCGCGCACTGTGGCCCCCTGTCACAGGGAACCCGGCTGTCCCCCGCGGGACTCTGGGTGAAGCCACAGACCCTCCAGGCGTGGTGGGCCATACCCAATCAGGCGAAAGCCTCGTGGGCACAAAATGTGATTGAACATATTTTTAAAATACTTTAAATTATTATTTTTTGCCTGCTTGAAAGGCAGAATGACAGAGATGGAGAGACAGAGAGAGAGATTTTCCACCTGCTGGTTCCCTCCCCAAATGCCAGCAACAGCCAGGGCTGGGCCAGGCTGAACCCAGGAGCCAGAAGCTTCACCCGGGGCTCCCACGTGGGGGCAGGGACCCAGGCACCGAGCCCTCAGTGCCGCCTCCCGGGGGTGCGCCTGCGCAGGGAGCTGGGCCTGGGAGCGGAGCCGGGGCTCGAACCCAGGCGCTCTGGGGTGGGACGCAGGCGGAGGATTAACCAAGTGAGCCACAGCGCCGGCCCCACCAGTGAATTTTCAAAGCATCTTCGTGTCCACGGATTTAAAAATTGTTTGCACCCAAATTAACTTCTGTGTCCACTCACAGATGGCCTGAAGTCTCCTCGTGGGAGCACAAAACGGACCAGGCGTGGGGGGGGGGGCGAGAGGCCCCGCAGAGCCGGGTGGGAAGGGGTCTCGGGCCCTACCCCGGGCCCACGGAAGGGCACAGGCTCCCTGCAGGGCCGCAGGTGGGACCAGCCTGGCCGCGTGTGTCCTGCCTGGCCCCCGTCTGGCTAGGCGCACGGCTACAGCTGGGGAGCTGGCGGGCGGGGGCGGCCCCACTGGCCCACTCCGTCCCCATCTCCCCCTCCCCCAGGGGGCGGGGCGCCCTGCTCACCTCTCGATGACGTAGGTGTAGTTCCCCTGCAGCTCCACGGGGTCCAGGATGCCCTTGGAGCAAGCGGTAATCTCACTGTGGACAAGGGGGGGGAGGGGTTGTCTGGCGGCACAGGGACCCGGAGCTGGGGCGCAGGGTCAGGCTGATGCCCGCGGCCCGTGTGCATGCCGGTTCCGGTCCCAGCTGCTCCAGTTCAGACCCAGCACTGATGGCCCACGCGCCGGGGCCCCTGCGCCCACGTGGGAGCCCCGGATGGAGCTCCTGGCTCCTGGCTTTGGCCTGGCCCAGCCTCAGCTCTTGAGGGCATTTGGGAAGGGAGCCAGCAGCTGGAAGATCTTTCTCCCCCTCTCTCTGCCTTAAAGAAAACGATAAAGACAGGAAACCCAAATGCCCCCACACTCGCTTCCACAGCTGGCCCCTGTGTCCCGTGTCCCACAGCCCCACCCCGTGTCCGTGTCCCCGGGGGCCCCACACTCACTTTTGTACGAGGATCCTCTTCTGCAGGTCACAGCCCAGGGAGATGAGTGTGGACTGTGGGGAGAGAGACACGGGTCAGTGCGGGCCACCCAGAGCCCCAGGGCCACAACCCTGGCAGGGTTTGGGAGCCTGGATGCCGTGAGGCCCTGAGACCGGGTTTTGGGGCCTGGCCGAGTCCCCCTGTGTCGCCCGCCAACCTCCTCATGGCTTCCTGGGGACCAGACCCGATTTATAAAGATCCAGTCCGATACTTGGCATGCACGTCCTCGGGAGAGAGAACGAACGAGTGAACTGGAACGAAGGAGCAGAAGGCGGGGGAGGGAAAGCGATTTGGGATCCGCCTAGGGCCTGTGGGGTCCTGGTTCTCGATCGGGAGAGAGATCTTCCAGCTGCTGGTCCGAGCTCTGTGCGCTCGGCCGCGTGGACGTCTCCTACCCACGAGGCCCATGCCGGGTGGCCTTCTGTGCGATGTCCGCGCGGTGCCTTGCGCGCCGCGAGCGCCAGAGTCGCCTGGTGCCGGTGGCTGTGTGATCTCTTGGGGCGGGGGCAGGGGTAGAGGAGAAGGGGGGACCGTGCCGCCTTTGTCCATTCACTGCTGTCTGGGCGTATGGGAGGCACCCGCGTTTCGGCTGCTGTGACGAACACTGCTCCCACTGTGATTCCCCCGGAGCAGCCACCTGGGCCCACCGGATGCGGTTCTGGGACGGGGGATGAGGGCCAGGCACCTGGGAGGGGCGGTCCTGGAGGAGCGACCCCAGTGCCAGGACGGGGTTCCTGGCCTGGCCCCCCACAGCCCGCTTCTGAGACTCCCGGCACTGAGGCCTTGGAACCTGACACGGAGCGGGTGTGGACCCTACCAGCGGCTTCATGTCCACGCAGGAGATCTCCTTGTTGGCTACGTCCACGGTCAAGGCGGACATGGTCGGGCGCTTTATGCTGCAAGACAATGGTGGCCTGCACTGTCAGAGACGCGTGTGGCTATAGACACGTCAGCAAGCCCCGCCCCCATCCACTCATCCACCCAGCCAGACATCTCCCCACCAGCCAACCCCCCATCCATCCATCTTCCCACTCACGAATGGATCCATCCACCCATCCACCCAAACCTCCCCACCCTCCCATCCTTCCACCCATCCACCCATCTAGCCGTCCATCAGTCTACCCACCCACCAATTCACCCATCTACCTACCAGCCATCCACACACTCACCAACTACCTCCCTCCCCCATCCGCAAATCCACCCACCCACCCACCCATCTACCCAGCCATGAACCCACCCATCTGCCTATCTACCTACACACCCACCTGCCCATCCATCTACCCAGCCATGAACCCACCCATCTGCCTATCTACCCACACACCCACCTGCCCATCCATCCATTCATCATGTGCCCACCACCCAACCACCTATCCACACACCCATCCATCTACTCAAACACCCATCCATCTACCTCCCCAGCCAGCCAGGCATTCACCCCTCACCCCTCCATCCATCCATCTACCCACTCCCATCTACCCCTCCCCACTGATCCCCCATTCCACCCACTGGCCCACCCATTAACCCTCCCTCCCTCCTCCTCTTCCTCCCTCCCTCCTGTCCTCCATTCCTGGGTATTGACAGAGAACCTCTGCCCGCGTAGGGCGGCCCGCACTCGCTGCACTTGCTGAGTCCGCTCTGTTGGCCTGTCTAGAGTGACCGGCTTAAGGCATCCCTGGCCCTGACAGCATCGCCACTAAGACGCCAGGAACGGTCTCTCACTGCCCCTTGAACTTTGCTCTTCATTTTCCACTCCTAGTTTCTTCTCACTCCCTCTTTTGTTCGCACCGGGGAGACAGGGTTTTATCTGTGATGCTGCGTGGGTGGGTTTTTGACACTTTGTACACCTGTCCTCTCCTCTCCTTCATACATGTCAGCTCGTATCATTAAGTCCCATCTCGTAATTTCCATTTGCGATTCCTCTAATCCTTCAGGGGAATGTCCGGCTCACTTCTCCAGTCGATTTTCCCCCCAATAATACAAATGCTCAGGGTATAGATCTTTCTCTGAGAAGAACACCTACGAAGGGGCTTCAAGAATTCTGTGGAAACGTGGAATAGAAAAGCAGGTTCATTGGGATTGGTGCTGTGGTGTAGTGGGTAAAGCTGCTGTCTGCAGTGCCAGCATCCCTTATGGGCACCAGTTCAAGTCCCGGCTGCTCCACTTCCGATCCAGCTCCCTGCTAATGCACCTGGGAAAGCAGTGGACGATGGCCCAAGTGCTGGGACCCCTGCCCTCACGTGGGAGATCTGGATGGAGCTCCTGGCTCCTGGCTTTGGATCAGCCCAGCTCTGGCCATTTTGACCATTTGGGGAGTGAACTTGGGACATCTCCCACTGCTTTCCCAGGCCATTAGCAGGGAGCTGGACCAGAAGTGGAGCAGCCGGGACGCACACCAGTGCCCGTATGGATGCCAGAGCTCAGGTGGTGGCTTAGCCCGCTGCGCCCTGGCGCTGGCCCGTGCAGCTTTTCATGCTATGTTGTTGTGTGGACTTTTGGAAGACGCCTCGTATGCACGGATTTCGGGGTTTTTTTCTTCTTCCTCAGAATAAACCTTTAATTCAATTTTCCACCCACACTGGGAGCGCGCCTGGACTCTGTGGTCCGTGAGCTGCCTGACTTGAGGGCTGTTTTCCAGGTCGTCCGTGGCTCCCGAGCACAGGCGATTTTGTCACTGGCGTTGTGTTTTGCTTTCTTTTGCCTGCTGCGCTCTGGTTTTACTGGGTTAAGGTCGGAAGTTGTGACCTGAAGAACCTCTGCTGGGAGATCTCATTGTGCTACGGCCAAGTACACGAGCGGTTAGCCCTCCCACCCGCTGGGTCGCTCCCACAGTGCCCACGACAGCCAGGGCCGGGCCAGGCCGGAGCCAGGAGCTCCATCCGGGGCTCCCGTGTGGGTGGCGGGGGCCCACGTACCCGAGCCCTCACTGCCGCCTCCCAGGGTGCACACCAGCGGGAGGAGGAGCTGGGATTCGAACCGGCACTCTGACACGGGATCGGTGTGTCCCAGGTGGTGACCCAATCACTGTGCCAGAGGCCTGGCCCTGGCCGTGTCCCCGCCGTCCTGGTCTAGGTGTGGAGGTGCACGCCCGCCTCGGCCCTGTGTCTCCCAGCTCCTGGGCGGCCTGGGCCCGGGGCCCGCGCGTACCTGGAGGTGAAGTTGGGGTCGGTCCTGCCCCAGAGTTGCTGCTGCTTCAGGTGAATGTCCTGGGTGGGGGCAAAAGAGACAGGGTCCCCCCCCAGTATCAAGATGGGAGGGGAGACATGGGGTGGGGGCAGTGGTGTGAGGAGGCCTGGAGCCGTCCAGCCCTGCTCTGTCGAATCCCACTGCCCACAGCCGCCTCCTGGAAGCTCCCAGGCACCCCTGCCCTGGACTCGGACCTCCCTCCCTCCCTCTCTCCCTCCCTCCCTCCCTCCCTCCCTCCCAGGGTGAGGCCTGGCTCCGTTTTCCCACTGGCTGGGTGTGACGTGTGGTGGGGGCGCCAGGGTCAAGATCAGACTCCAGGGCCTGACCCGTGCCGTCCGGCAGGTTCCCCTCCTATGGGACACTCCGAGGAGGGCTGTGGGGGCAGGGGCCGCGGCCCTATCCAGCGTCCTGGCCACTCCCCCCCGAACTGGGGACGTGCAAAGACACACCCATTAGGTGCCTGGACCTGGCCAGGTTCGGTCAAGGCCGCCTGGTTTTGGGGGGGCCGGGGCCCGGCTCACCAGCTTGTACTTGGTGTTGCCGTCAAAAGTGTTGCCAAACTCGTAGATGGAGGCCTGCAGCCCCAGTGAGTATGGGTTGCTCACCATGGCCTGGAGGGGAGGGGGGCACGGCTGGGTGACAGACACCCCCAGGGAACCCCGGGCCACCTTCAGAGGCACAACCAGGCTGATTCTGCCCATGGAGCCTAACCCCATACGTGCCCCCTGCCTCACCCACCCACCTGCCCGCCACTGTGGCCAAGGAGCCGCGCTCTGCGGGAGGAGACGGGCAGGTGAGACCCCGGGGTCAGAGCTGGGAGCAGCCTGGCGTGTCCCACGCTGACCCTGCTCTCGGACTGGGGGCCTAGCTCGAGAGCCCTGGCACGAGGAAAGCTGTAGAAGCTTACGGGATGCTGGGATGAAGAGAGGCTTATTTCTGTCTAAACACAAAAATCTGAAACCCAGAAACATTCTAAGACTTCAGCTGGGGCAGGTGCTGAGCTGCTACAGAAATGGTGGGGAGCCCTGGGCCCAAACTTCAAGCCTCAATTCATTCTCTCTCATGTATTTTATTTATTTGAGAGGCAGAGTGACAGGAGAGACAGAGAGCACTGGTACACTCCACAAATGCCTGCAACAGCCAGGAGCCAGGAGCTTCATCCAGGTCTCCCAGGCAGGTGCAGGGGCCTAAGCACTTGGGCCGTCTCCTGTTGCTTTCCCAGGCACATCAGCAGAGAACTGGATCAGAAGTGGAACAGCTGGACTCAAAGCTGCACCAGGGGGGGGGGGGAGGGAGCTGGCGTGGTGGTTCAGTAGGTTAATCTTCTGCCTGTGGCACCAGCATCCCATATGGGCGCCAGTTCTAGTCCTGGCTGCTCATCTTCTGATCTAGCTCTCTGGCCTGGGAAAGTAGTAGAAGATGGCCCAAGTGCTTGGGCCACTGCACCCTCGTGGGAGACTGGAAGAAGCTCCTGGCTTTGGATCAGCACAGGTCTGGCAGCTGTGGCCATTTGGGGACTGAACCAGCGGATGGAAGACCTTTCTCTGTCTCTCCCTCTCAGTCTGTAACTCTACCTCTCAAATAAATAAAATCTTAAAAAAAAAAAAGAAAAGAAAAGAAAAAGAAAAAGGCTGCACGCATACGGGATGCTGGGGGCTAAATAAGCAGGTGCTGAGAGAGAACAGCCAGGGGGCGCACCAGTGGGATGGGAGACGTGCCCAGCCGGGGAATCAGGATGGCTTCCAGCTCCAGCTCGCTGTTCATGTCGATGGTATACATTTCCTGTCTGAACAACCCGTCCAGGAGTTCAATCTAGTTTGGACACAGGAGGTGGGGGTAAGGGAAGAAGGAGAAGAAAAAACAAAACCCAAGCCTTTGTTGCCCAGAATGAAAGATAAGCCCCCCGGGAAGGCGTCCACTGGCCGCTGAGGGTGGAACCCCCTGGACTTTCGGAGCCCTGGAGGGGCTCCTCTCCTCCCTCGGGGCGACCCCGGTCGCCTTGACCTTGGCAGTCACTTAGAGCACGCCCCCCACACGCACTGCCCGTCGTCCAGGCCAGCCATTGTTGCTAAGTCCTCTGAGCCCCCCTTGATCCTGGAAGACCCTGGGTTTGGGGTCCAAGCCTGGATTTCCCAGGTGTGGCGGGGGGAGCCAGCTGCATGTCGGGCAAGTTGGCAGCTGGACGAGCTGTCTGTGGGACGTGGGTGTGATGCCATGGGGCGGCGTGGTGGCTCGCGGGAGGCTGTTGCGGGGTTGCCGGGGGTTGGAGCTCTGTGCCGTGTGTTCCCTCGTTTCCTGGGCCAGTTGCACAGTTTGAAGGACAGGTTGGGTGACGACCTGGGGTCTGTCCTTAGATACCAGACCCCACAAAGGTCGTGGGCGGGCAGGAGGGATGGTGCAGCGGGCTAAGCCGTCATTTGCAACGCCTGCACCCCACGTGGGAGTGCCGGGCTCCAGTCCTGGCCCCTTGGCTTCCGATCCAGCTCCTTGCTGATGCCCCTGGGGGGCAGCAGTGACAGCACAGGTGCTTGGGCCCCTGCACCCACGCAGTTCCTGGCTCCCGGCTTCCGTCTGTCCCAGCCCTGGCCGCTGTGGCCACTTGGGGAGTGACCCGGTGGATACAAGATCTCTCTCCCCCCCCCCCCCCGACTTCTCACAACTCTGCCTTTCAAAAGAAATCAATCTTGGGCCTTTGCTGTAGCGTAGCAGGTAAAGCCGCCGCCTGCAGTGCCGGCATCCCACATGGGTGCCGGTTCAAATCCCAGCTGCTCCACTTCGGATCCAGCTCTCTGCTGTGGCCTGGGAAAGCAGTGGAAGATGGCCCAAGTGCTTGGGCCCCTGAACCCACGTAGGAGACCCAGAAGAAGCTCCTGGCTCCTGGCTTCAGAGCCATTTGGGGAGTGAACCAGCGTATAGAAGACCTCTCCTCTTTCTCTCTCTACCTCTCTCTCTCTCCCCCCCTCGGACTGTGCCTCTCTGTAACTCTGCCTTTCAAATAAAAAAATTTTTTTTTTCCTTTTTGACAGGCAGAGTGGACAGTGAGAGAGAGAGAGACAGAGAAAGGTCTTCCTTTTGCCATTGGTTCACCCTCCAATGGCTGCAACGGCTGGTGCACTGCGGCTGGCACACCGCACTGATCCGATGGCAGGAGCCAGGTGCTTCTCCTGGTCTCCCATGGGGTGCAGGGCCCAAGCACTTGGGCCATCCTCCACTGCACTCCCTGGCCACAGCAGAGAGCTGGCCTGGAAGAGGGGCAACCGGGACAGAATCCGGTGCCCCAACCGGGACTAGAACCTGGTGTGCCGGTGCCACAAGGCGGAGGATTAGCCTATTGAGCCGCGGCGCCAGCCTCAAATAAATATATATATTTTTTTAAAGGAGAAAAAAAGGAGAACAACAGGATGCAAGGAGTAAGACGATGTGGGGAGACAGTGACGAGAGCTGGAGATGGGGGACGCAGCTGCAGCCTCCCTAGCGTGGGGTCATCTTAGCTAAGGCAGCCCGTTGCAAACGGAAAACCTCTAGCGAAAAATGCACCGAGGGCTGGGCGTTTGGCCGAGCGGTGGAACAGGCTGGGGACACCCACGCCCCACCCCAGAGGGCCTGGGTTTGAGTCCCGGCGTCACCTCCTGCCCCCAGCTCCCTGCTAATGCAGACCCCAGGGGGCAGCAGGGATGGCCCAAGTGCCTGGGCCCCTGCCTCCCAGTGGGGCACCCAGATGGAGTTCAGGGCTCCCAGCTTCAGCCTGGCCCAGCCCTGGCTGTGGTGGGCATTCTGAGGAGCAAACCAGAAGATGCCAGGAGCTCTTTCAACTCTTCTGTCTGTCTGTCTGTCCCTCCCTCCCTCCTTCCTTCCCTCTGCTAGGATACAAGCGAAAATCTAAGTCTGCAAAAAAGGCGAAGAAGACACCTGCCTCCCTGAGCATCCCGGCTCTGCGACCCCCACGCCGGGTCCACGCTTGCTCCCTCCCGCAGCCGCGGGGTGCGCTGGGGTCTGCGCTCGCTGCCACCACCCAGGACGGGGGTGGGTGGCGCGGCGTGTCCCCGCTGCGGGAGCAGACAGGCCGGTTTTGGTGGCGGGTGGGCTGTGCGTCGTGCTGGCTCTGAGGTTGACCCATTGTGGGCTGGCGGCCTCCCGCGGGTTCATTTTACGTTGCCCTGCCCAGCCCTGGCTGTTGTGGGCATTTGGGGCGTGAGCCCGCAGGTGGACGGCCTCCCCGGCCCGCCCTAAGTAGCCAGGAGCCCTAGGCGGGGCGGACGGCCTCCCCGGCCCACCCCAAGTAGCCAGGAGCCCTAGGTGGGGCGGACGGCCTCCCCGGCCCACCCCAAGTAGCCAGGAGCCCTAGGCCGCGTGGGATGTCCTCCCCGGCCCGCCCCAAGTAGCCAGGAGCCCTAGGCGGCGTGGGATGTCCTCCCCGGCCCACCCCAAGTAGCCAGGAGCCCTAGGCGGGGCGGACGGCCTCCCCGGCCCGCCCCAAGTAGCCAGGAGCCCTAGGCGGCGTGGGATGTCCTCCCCGGCCCACCCCAAGTAGCGAGGAGCCCTAGGCGGCGTGGGATGTCCTCCCCGGCCCACCCCAAGTAGCCAGGAGCCCTAGGCGGCGTGGGATGTCCTCCCCGGCCCACCCCAAGTAGCCAGGAGCCCTAGGCGGGGCGGACGGCCTCCCCGGCCCGCCCCAAGTAGCCAGGAGCCCTAGGCGGCGTGGGATGTCCTCCCCGGCCCACCCCAAGTAGCGAGGAGCCCTAGGCGGCGTGGGATGTCCTCCCCGGCCCGCCCTAGCAGCGCCGGCAGCGCACGTACTTTGCACTTGCCGACCTGGAGCTTGGGGTCCATGAGGACGGCCTGCACGTTCACAGAGCACTTCCGGAAGTCGAAGGCCGGGAACGCCGCGTCGGGCAGCGGCGTGAGGACCTGCAGCATCCCGGTGCCGGTGAACATCAGGGCGGCCTCCGGGGACCAGATGGGCTGCTCTGAAATCTGAGAACACTGGCCTCAAGGGCTGGGGAAGCTGCCACCCGCGATGCCCGCACCCCCATCAGAGCCCGGCCCGGCCTGGCTGCTCCACTTCCGCTCCGGCTCCCCGCTACAGCGCGGGCAAAGCAGCGGAAGGTCGCCCTGCACCCACACGGGAGACCCAGATGGAGCTCCGGGGTCCCGGCTTCAACCTGGCCCAGCCTGGCCTTCGCGACCATCTGGGGCGTGAACCAGTGGATCTAAGATCTCTCTCTCACCTTCTCTGTAACTCTGCCCTTCAAATAAATAGATTTTTTTTTTTTTTGGACAGGCAGAGTGGACAGTGAGAGAGAGAGAGAGACAGAGAGAAAGGTCTTCCTTTTTGCCGTTGGTTCACCCTCCAATGGCCGCCGCGGTTGGCGCGCTGCGGCCGGCGCACCACACTGATCCGATGGCAGGAGCCAGGTGCTTCTCCTGGTCTCCCATGGGGTGCAGGGCCCAAGCACTTGGGCCATCCTCCACTGCCTTCCCGGGCCACAGCAGAGAGCTGGCCTGGAAGAGGGGCAACCGGGACAGGATCCAGCACCCCAACCGGGACTAGAACCCGGTGTGCCGGCGCCACAAGGCGGAGGATTAGCCTGTTGAGCCACGGCGCCGGCCAATAAACCCATCTTTAAAAGTAAAACAAATGCCCAGAGTGACCCCGACCTTCAGAGGGCCTCGCCAGGGCCTCCACCTACTTTGATGATGGGGCTGGACAGGATGCCCAGGCTCCCGTAGTACAGGCGGTCTTCCTGCGTGAGGACCGCCAGCTCGTTCTCATCTACAGAAACGGAGATGAGAGACAAACCCAGCTGAGATGACGGGGCCGGCGCTGTGGCCTAGCGGGCTAACGCCCCAGCCTGCAGCGCCGGCATCCCACATGGGCGCAGGTTCGAGTCCAGGCTGCTCCACTTCCAATCCAGCTCTCTGCTGTGGCCTGGGAAAGCAGTGGAGGATGGCCCAAGGGCTTGGGTCCCTGCACCCCTGTGGGAGACCTGGACGGGACCTGGCTTCTGGCTTCAGCCTAACCCAGCCCTGGCTGTTGGGGACATTTGGGGAGTGACCCAGCAGACAGGAGGTCGGTCGGTCAGTCCCTCCCTCCCTCCCTCCCTCCATTTGTCTTTCTCTCTGTCACTATGCCTCTCAAATAAAAAAAAAAAAAAAAGCAAGTAAACCTTTTTTTAAAACAAAACTGGGTTTGGGGCCCTGGCTTGGATCTGGTGGTCTGTGGTTAACAGCCCGGGCAGCACTGTTTCTCCAAAGCTCCCAGCAGGGGGCGCACTCACTGGCGGCGATGTTGTGGATGGTGATGTTGGCTCCGTAGATGGAGGGGTGAAGGACCTGCTCTCCTTTCCACACTTGCACGGTGTCGATGAGCTGACCTGGGAGGGGACAGGGCAGGCACGGAGGCCCGGTGCCGGCGACCTGGACTCGAGGCTGGGGTCCGCGCCTGCTTCCCGGCCTGCCCCCGCCCCACCCCCACCCTGCCAGAGGCTCCCGTTTTTTGTAACTTTGGATCGGTTGATGATTCCAATGAGAGAGGACCCGGGAAAATACAGGATCGGATGCAGTTTTGGAAAGCGCGATGAGGTTTGCTGGTCCTGCTCTCGGCTAAGAGGCGTGGCCAGTGAGATCCCGTGTTTCCTTCGCTAGGGGCTGGGGCTCCAGGAAGGATCTAGAAGCTCTTGGAGGCCGGTGTTTAGCTCAGTGGTCAAGACGCCCACATCCCATGTCAGGAGTGCTGGGCTCACGTCCTGGCTTTGCTCCCGCTGGAGGCAACAGTGAGGGCTCCAGTGCCCGGCCCCGGCCCCCTACACAGGGGACCCGGACGGAGCTCCTGGCTTCAGCCTGGCTCAGCCCAGGCTGCCGTGGGCACTTGGGGTGCAGGCCAGCAGAAGGGCTCTCTCTCTCTCTCTGCTTTTGAAGATATTTTAAAAGTTCATAGAGGGGGCCGGTGCCATGGCTTAACAGGCTAATCCTCCGCCTTGCGGCACCAGCACACCGGGTTCTAGTCCCGGTTGGGGCGCCGGATTCTATCCAGGTTGCCCCTCTTCCAGGCCAGCTCTCTGCTGTGGCCCGGGAAGGCAGTGGAGGATGGCCCAAGTGCTTGGGCCCTGCACCCGCATGGGAGACCAGGAGAAGCACCTGGCTCCTGGCTTTGGATTGGCGCAGCTCCGGCCATTGTGGCCAATTGGGAGTGACCCAGTGGACGGAAGACCTCTCTCTCTCTCTCACTGCCTCTCTGTGACTCAGCAGGGAGCTGACTTGGAAGTGTAGCAGGGACTCGATCCCAGGCCCTCCGCTAAGGAACTCGGGCACCTTAATCTGCAGGCCACACACCTGGCCCCGCCTCTCCACGCCCAACGGCAAGGTCACAGTGCCAGCACCGCAGACAGCGGCAAAGCCGGCTCCTCATTTTCCTCTCGCTTCTGCCTCAATGGACACACAGGATCCTGGCCCCACCCATCTCACAGAGTCCCTGCCCTTGGCCCCAAGACAAGATCCGAGTCTCCCGAGTCGGACCCTCTGTCCTGTTTGCAGAAGCCGTCTCCCCGCACGGCAGCAGGGGGAGGCCGGGCGAGCAGGGGCCCCCAGTCTGCACCCACCCCTGGCTGCCTGGAGGTGGCAGCCCCGGCTCACCTGCGTTGGGCGAGAACAGCAGGCTGTTCTCAAACCAGAAGACCAGGACGCCCCTCTGGCCCGGGACGGTGAGAACGTTGAGGGTGCCGTTGTAGTCGAAGGCTAGCCCCAGACTGCGGTTCAGGGGGTGGTGTGAGTACGCGAACTGGCCCTGCGGGGGAGGCGGCAGTGAGAGGGGACAGACCCGCCCCCCGCATCGGCCCAGCCTCCTCGGCTCTGACTGTCGCCGGCGGCTGTCCCGACCAGGGCTGCTCCCAGCAGGCAGTGGGCGCGGGTCAGGGGTGCTGCTCCTTAGCGTGTGGTGCCCAGGACCGCTCCTCACGGCGGGGAACCGTTGTGGCCTAAATGACCGGCCGCCCGGGCCGGGCCGCGCGGCCTCCCACTGGGGGTGGTCTGTGCGAGGGCTCCGAGGGTTCCCACGCTGCGGGCTCTGTCCCCAGCACCACGGCACTGAACAGGCCCTCAGGCGCTTGGTGGACGTAAAATGGATCCCCCCGCTGCCACACAGGCACATACCAGCTTGCGCACACACACGCACGCACACATCGGGCCATCACACCTGCTCCTGCCGTGGCAGGAGGCTCCCGCCAGGCGAGGCCACTGTAGCTCAGCATTGGGGTCTCTGAAGCCCTGAGCCAAAGCCAGCCTCTGGCCCTCGCAAAGCACCCAGCCCCCCCCCCCCAGGTGTCCTGTTCAGCGACAACAGAGTCGGACCCCTCCCTCAGGCCTGCTCTAGGATCCGGGATCCAGGAAGCCTTCCCTGGGCCAGCGCACCTGCACGCACGCACGCCCACCCCGGACTCCCTGCCTAGCAACCCTTGAGAAGGCGGCTCTTGCTCCCAGTGTGTGGTTGCACACAGAGAGGGAGGTGGACAGAGAGCTCCCGGCCACTGGTCACTCTCCGACGCCTGCAGTGGCGGGGGCCAGGCAGGGCCGGAGCTGGGAGCTGGGAGTTTGAGCCACCATCTGCTGGCTCTTGGGGGGCACGTTGGCAGAAGCCTGGATCAGAGGCAGAGGAGGCAGTCGATCTGGGCTCTGATACGGGATGTGGGCATCCACAGTGGTGGCTTGGCCTGCTGCACCATGACACCACCCTGCACTTGTGTTTTGTCACTGGTGCTTGGCAGAGGTCTTTGCAACTAGCAGGTGCTACTTAAATATTGCTGAGTGAATGACAGGCGGATGGGGGGGAGGGGAAGGGGGAGGGGTGGGGGGTGGGGGGGTGGATGGATGGGTGGGTGGGTGGATATATGGATGGGGGGGAGGGGAAGGGGAAGGGGTGGGTGGGTGGGTGGGTGGATACATTGGTGATGAGATGAATGAAAAGCTAGGATTTTAAAAGCTAAGAATGTGAGTTCAAAAGAAAAAAATCTGGCCTTGGTCAAAGGTCACTCAAGCAGCGCCCCCCGCCCCAAGGCCAAGTTCCTTACCTTCCCTTTGTTAACAGCGAGCAGCCCGATCTGCGACAAGGAGTGGAAGTAGAAGATTCCGCCCAGGGTCCCGTTTAGCTCTGCCTGCGACACAGTGGGAAATCCTGCCTGTGGATTCACACTACCACACACACGCGTCTGACGTGGTCTAACCCCGGATTCTCTGACGAGAAGGTCGTTCGTACGCTTGTGTGTGGGTACATGGACGGGTGGATGGGTGGGTGGATGGATGGGTGGGTAGACGGGGTGGACAAACAGGTGTACAGACAGACCCAGGACCCTGGGTGGGAATTCGCCACACAGGGCAGAAGTGTGGACGAAGACGCCTTTGCTCTGGGGACTCTGGAGGAGGCGAAGTGGCCCAGACCGCAGTCCTGCCCGGAGCCCGCAGCCCTCGTTTCTGCCTGGACAGCAACGTGCCCGGCAGCTGGGGTGCGCCTTCGGCCCCTCCAGCCACTGTCCCGCCATGGCGCCACACCAGGGGCAGAGCAGCCCTCGCCGCAGCCCCAGCCGCGGGAGCCGTGAGGAGCGGATTTTCCCGTCCCTGATGCGTCCCCGTCTCGGGTGTTTTCTTGGAGCTCCGTTCTGAGGTCCTGCCCCCCCCCCCCCCGCTCTCTCATCTGCACCGTGGGCATCGTGGGGTCCCCGATGGCTGTGGTCTCTGGGTGGGCGGGGGCTTGGAGTCAGAATTTGTGCACGGCTTCTGTGAGGGTACCAGCTTCTCGTACACTCCCCTTACACAGCGCCAGCGCCCGGAGGCAGGCGACTGATGCATAGGTTCAACCGGTGCAGGGATGCCCGCAGTCCCACACTGGAGGGCCCGGGTGCGAGTCCCTGCTCTGTGTCTGACTCCAGCTGCCTGCTAACGCACACCTGGGAGGCAGCAGTGATGGTCCATGTAGCTGGGTCCCTGCCCCCCACGGGGGAGACCCGGATGGAGCTCCTGGCTCCCCGCTTTGGCCTGGCCCAGCTCCAGCCATTGCACACATCTGGGGAGCAACCACTGGATGGAAGATCTCTCTTTCAAATAAAAAGTTTTTTTTTTTTTCCTTTTTGACAGGCAGAGTGGACAGTGAGAGAGAGAGACAGAGAGAAAGGTCTTCCTTTGCCGTTGGTTCACCCTCCAATGGCCGCTGCGGCCGGCACATCTCGCTGATCCGAAGCCAGGAGCCAGGTGCTTCTCCTGGTTTCCCATGCGGGTGCAGGGCCCAAGTACTTGGGTCATCCTCCACTGCCTTCCCAGGCCACAGCAGAGAGCTGGCCTGGAAGAGGAGCAACTGGGACAGAATCCGGCACCCTGACCAGGACTAGAACCCAGTGTGCCGGCGCCGCAAGGCAGAGGATTAGCCTGTTAAGCCACGGCACCGGCCATAAAAAGGTTTTTTTTTTTTTAAATCTATTTGAAATGCAGGGTGACGTGGAGAGGGAGAGAGACAGAGACATATTGAGAGATCTCCCACCTGCTGGTCCACTCCCCAGATGGCTGAAATGGCCAGGGCTAGGAGAGGTCTAAGCCAGGAGCCAGGAGCTCCACCAGGGTCTCCCACGCGGGTGCAGGGGCCCAGGCACTTGGGCCGTCCTCTGCTGCCTGCCCAGGCCACAGCAGGGAGCGGGATCAGAGGTGGCGCCGCAGGGAATTGAATCGGCGCCCACATGGGACCTGGCTTCGCAGGTGGCCGCTGAACTCTCCTAGCTTTCTGAGCCAGCCTCTCCGATCTGGAACCTTCCCTGGCCTCTCAGCTGACAGGACCCTAAGGGGGGAAGGGCCCCACCCGCTGCGCGTGCACGCCCTCCAGGCACCGCACGTGGGTTTGGATTTTCCCGGTTTACCATACCTGCCTTTCAACGCTGTATCTCTGGAAACTCTGCCCGCTGGTGACTGAGAAATACACGTTGGCCTGGGACACCTGCTCTCCGTGGGAATACGCGAAGACCGTGTGGCTGACGGACTGGAAAAGCAGGCATGCGGCTCAGAGGACGCCCGCCAGCGTGGCAGAGTTCCCGGTTCCTGTCCCGGCTCTGCCCGGGACCCCAGCTTCCTGCTATGTGCACCCTGGGAGGCCCTGCCACCCACGTGGGGACCTGGATGGAGCTCCTGGCTCCTGGCTCCAGCCTGGTGCAGCCCTGGCTGCGGTGTGTATTTGGGGAGTGAACCAGCAGATGGAAGCCCTCCGTGTTTCTGTCTCTTTCTGATGACAAAAAATTATTTTAAGAAATTCAAGAATGGTTGTACCATCTAAAAAAACTAAGACGGTGACAGAGGCCACTGATGATGTTGTTCAGAGAAAGGAAATTTACACCTGCACAAAACCGTCCATGGCCACCGCCAGATTCATTTCTAATAGGTACAGAAAGGAACAGCCATTCTGTCCTGACTGCGGTATGTGTAGGCTGGGGAATACTACGCAGCCCTGAAAAGCAGCGTGTTATGGGTGCACGCGCCAGCTGGGATAAGTCTCCCGTGAGTTTTGCTGGGGAAACCCCAATTACATAGCATTCTTGTTTTGACACACACCCAGAGCGCCCAGCTGCTGGTTCACTCCCCAAACACCTAGGACTGGAAAAGGCGGGGGCCAGGAGCCAGGAGCTGGGAGCTCCACCCGGGGCTCCCACGTGGGGGCAGGGGCCATGGCTCCACCCGGGGCTCCCACATGGGGGGGGGCAGGGACCATGGCTCCACCCGGGGCTCCCACGTGGGGGCAGGGGCCATGGCTCCACCCGGGGCTCCCACGTGGGGGGCAGGGACCATGGCTCCACCCGGGGCTCCCACGTGGGGGGCAGGGACCACCGGCTCCACCCGGGGCTCCCACGTGGGGGGCAGGGACCATGGCTCCACCCGGGGCTCCCACGTGGGGGGGGGCAGGGACCATGGCTCCATCTGGGGCTCCCACGTGGGGGGGGCAGGGACCATGGCTCCACCCGGGGCTCCCACGTGGGGGCAGGGACCATGGCTCCACCCGGGGCTCCCACGTGGGGGGGGGCAGGGACCATGGCTCCACCCGGGGCTCCCCCGTGGGGGCAGGGACCACTGGCTCCACCCGGGGCTCCCACGTGGGGGGGGCAGGGACCATGGCTCCACCCGGGGCTCCCCCGTGGGGGGCAGGGCCCCAGTTTCCTGAGCCAGCACTGCCGCCTCCCAGGGTGTGGGTGAGCAGGAAGCCAGAGTCAGGAGCTGGGACTCGAACCCAGGCCCACCCGTTTGGGAAGCAGGCTTGGGAAGGAAGGCCTGTTCCAGGGCCCTGGGTTTGCTGCTGCACTAAAGCTACATAAAATGTAACCTCCGGGGAGCAGGAGAGGGGCTTGGAACACAGTTACTGTTGCAGGTTCCCGCGAGTCTGTAACTATTTCCAAATAACGTTACCAAAAAAAAAAAAAAAAGATACATTCATAGGAGCTCCAGGCTCCCGGCTGCTGCCAGGGCGGAAGGCGACCCCGGCCCCCGCTGTGCTTCCCTTCTCTCTGCTCACAACCACTCCGGTTCACGGTAGAGGAAAAAAAATATGGTAGCTCGCTCCCGCACTCACCACGCAAAAGATTTTGCTAGAATCACAGCAGTTGTCACCCGAAACGTGGGACACAGGGTGGTCCACACCTGGAAGAAACGGAAGACAATGTTTTTTAAAAAGAAGACAGAGTAACAGGAGGGAGGGAGGTTGAGAGAGAGAGAGGGAGAGAGGGGGGGGGAGAGAGAGGGAGGGAGGGAGAAGGAGAGAGGGAAAGAGGGAGGGAGAGGGAGAGGGAGAGGGAGAGAGAGGAAGAGTGAGGGGGGAGAGAGAGGGAGAGGGAGAGAGAGGGAGGGAGGGAGAGAGGGAGGGAGAGAGAGGGAGAGGGAGAGAGAGGGAGAAGGAGAGAGAGCTTCCATTGCCTGTTTTGCCCCCTAAATGGCTGCGATGGCCAGGGCTGGTCCGGCCAAAGCCAGGAGCTAGGAGCTGCATCCAGGTCTCCCACGAGCACTTGGGGATCACTGCTGCCTCCCAGGGCCTGCATGAGCAGGGAGCCGGATTCTGAAGCAGGGCTGGGACTCGAACCCAGGCCCTCTGACCCGGGATGCGGGCTCGCAGTAGCATCACGCCTGCTCCCCGCCACCTCCACCCCAGCTCCGGGTCCTGCCTCCGGCTCCCTGCTGCCGCACAGCCGGGGAAGGCAGCAGGTGCCGGCTCTGGTCTTTGGGTCCCTGCACCCTTGCAGGAGACCTGGAGGGAGCTCCTGGCTCCCGGCTTTGGCCCGGCCCAGCCCCAGCCACTGTGGGCATTTGGGGAGGGAACCAGCAGGTGGAAGCTGTGTGTGTCTGTCTCTCCACCTCTTGAGTAAATTAATACATTTTATATGTACATTCAAGACATTTTTAAAAGATTGATTTATTTATTTGAAATGCAGAGTTACAGAGAGAGAGAGAGAGAGTGAGAGAGAGAGAGAGAGAGAGAGTCTTCTATCCAGTGGTTCACTCCCCAGACGACCACCATGGCCAGGGCCGGGCCAGGCCAAAGCCGGAGCTTCTTCCAGGTCCCCCACATGGGAGGCAGGGACCCAGCAGTTTGAACCATCGTCTGCCACTTTCCCAGGCACGTTAGCAGGAAACTGGATGGGGAGAGGAGCGGCGGGGACCTGAACCTGCGCCCCTGTGGGATGCAGGCCGCGGCTTAACCTGCTGCGCCACGGCGCCGGCCCCAGTATAAATTCCAAGCTGCAGGAAGGGGCTCCCTGCTCACAGGAAGGCGCGCTTTGGTTTTATTTAGCAGCAGGAGCTCCACACTGTCGACCACGGGGGAAACGCGTGCCTGCGATCCGAGACACAGAAGGTAGCACGTGCTGGCGAGGGGCGGGGCGACATGGGAGCCCTGGGCCTCTGTGGCTGAGGCCGTCAGAGGGTCCGGCAAACAGCATGGCGGGTGCTGAGACAGTCAAACCCTGCAGGACGCCACTGCTAGGGGATCCCCGGAGTGACCAGACCCACAGAGACGGGGAGTAGGGCGGGGGTGCCGGGGGCTGGGGAGCGAGCGGATGGCCTGAGGTTTGTGCCAATGGCTCCGAGCCCGGGGTCTGCAGCGCCGGTGGGGACACTGGGCTCCCACCCCCCAGGCTGAGCCTTCCCCTAGACTCTCAAAGGAGAAAGTGACACCCAGGGGCTGCCCTCCGAGGAGGGGTCCCGTGCATCCCCTCTGATGCGGGCTCGGGGGCAGACCAGACGGGCAACGCACGCGGGCCGGTACCTGTCGCCGCGCCCCAGACGCCGTCTTTATAATCGTAGGTGTAGACTCGGCGGTTCACCACCAGCAGCAGCAAGGGGCCGGCGAAATGGGCGGATGTGACTTCCGGCACGCCGACCTGCAAGCAGCGCCGCGCGTGACGCCGCTGGCCGTGTCCGGCTGGACACCAGTCCGGGGAGCGGTGCTTGGAGACTCGCAGCCCGAGACTGTCCACGCCAGCGAGCGTGGGGTTCTCAGGCTGCGGGCTCCGGGTTTACTGTCAGTGCCCTTAGATACCCAAGTCCCTGTCTCCTGCAGTGGGTGGAGCAGTGGGCTCATCGCAATCAGAGCGCTGCTCCGCTCCCAATCCCGCTCCCTGCGGCGGCGCCTGGGACAGCAGCAGAGGACGGCCCAAGCGCTTGGGGCCCTGCCGCTCCCGTGGGAGACCTGGGTGGAGATTTCTTGGCTCCTGGCTTTGGCCTGGCTCAACCCTGGCTGTTGTGGGCATTGCGGCTTGGCCCGCTGTGCCACAGCCCCCCCCACCATGTGACATTCTCTGTAAACTTTCTGAAGACCCCTCGTGGCTCCCCCAGATGTGACTGATGCCAAGAGTCCTTCCGATCGGGAAACAGTTACCGCCATGGAGGCAGGGATGGTGAACGGCAGAAGGCTGCTCTCGAAGTTGTCTCTCGTGAGAAACACTTGCTTCCTGCAAGAAGCGAGAGAGGCGAGTTAGGACAGCTGCACGTAAAAAAAAAGACAAGGAAGTTACCCCAAGATCGCTCCAGTCCAGCACAATTCCGTTCCTGTGGGGAAGCACGCGGGTGCCCCTGCTTGTCTATTTCCTGTGACTATAATGTAATCTCTGTGATCTCAGGAGTTGTTGGAATAACGTGGTGGGGACAGCTCCGGCCCAGGCTGTCGCTGCCTGTGACGCCTGCAACCCACATCTGAGTGCTGGTTGGAGTCCCAGCTGCTGCTTCACTTTGTTTTTTTTTTTTTTTAAGATTTATTTATTTATTTGAAAGTCAGAGTTACACACACACATACACCCAGAGAGAGAGAGAGGGAGAGAGAGAGAGGGGGGGGGGTCCTTCCATCTGCTGGGTCACTCCCCAATTGGCTGCAACGGCCAGAGCTGTGCTGATCCGAAGCCAGGAGCCAGGAGCTTCTTCTGGGTCTCTCATGTGGGTGCAGGGGCCCAAGGACGTGGGCCATCGTCCACTGCTTTCCCAGGCCACAGCAGAGAGCTGGATCGGAAGTGGAACAGCCAGGTCTCGAACTGACGCCCCTATGGGATGCCAGCGCTTCAGGCCAGGGCATTAACCCGCTGCGCCACAGCGCCAGCCCCAGCTGCTTCACTTCTGATCCAGCTCCCTGCTAATGCACCTGGGAAGGAGGCAGCAAGGAGACCAGGACAGAGTTCCAGGCGCCTTTCTTTGGCCTGAACCAGCACAAAAGTTTGGAGAAGAGCAGAGTTATGTTTTGATGTAGAAACTGTTTTTTTGAAATTCATGCACAGTTTTTAATAATATGTATTTTTTTTTTTTGACAGGCAGAGTGGACAATGAGAGAGACAGAGAGAAAGGTCTTCCTTTTTGCCGTTGGTTCACCCTCCAATGGCGGGCTGCGGCCGGCGCACCGCGCTGTTCTGATGGCAGGAGCCAGGTGCTTCTCCTGGTCTCCCATGGGGTGCAGGGCCCAAGAACTTGGGCCATCCTCCACTGCACTCCCTGGCCACAGCAGAGAGCTGGCCTGGAAGAGGGGCAACCAGGATAGAATCCGGCGCTCCGACTGGGACTAGAACCCGGTGTGCCGGCGCCACAAGGCGGAGGATTAGCCTAGTGAGCCACAGCACCGGCCAATAATATGTATTTTTGAAGATCTCATATTTGCAAGGTGTGGCCATGTCAAAGAAGTTATTTAATATGCACACTAAGAATAAGGTGAGCTTAGGTTGTGTAATTTATAGGGCTCAATCCTGCTATCCTAAGTGCTTTAAGAACCGGAGTATGATATAATAAAGAAAAGTTTTTTCCCTTCATGCAGGAGACTTTTTAAGAAGGGGCTGGCTATCCATGAACATGGTATACCATCTCCTGTCCAGGTCTCCTTCCTCCCTCCCAGGGAAAATTTTGTGGTTTTCAACAGAAAGAAGCTATTAAGTAAATTCATGTGTTGTTTTAAAGTTCTTGTTGCTATCCTGAATGGTATTTTTTTTATGACTGCCTTTTGTAAATTGGTCATGGCTGACTTATAACACAGCTGTTGATTTTTAAAAGGTTTACTTTTTATTTGTATTTCTTTGATAGGCGGAGAGGGAGAGACAGAGAAAGGAAGATCTTCCATCCGCTGGTCCACTCCCCAGGTGGCCACAATGGCTGGGGCTGATCCAGACCAAATCAGGAGCCAGGAGCTTCTTCCAGGTCTCCCACAGGGGTAGCAGGGGTCCAAGCACTCGGGCCATCTTCTGCTGCGTTCCCAGGCACATTAACAGGGAGCTGCATCAGAAGTGGAGCAGCTGGGACCTCAGCCAGGATGCTGGCATCATAGGCTGTGGCTTAGCCCACTGTGCCACAATGCCAGCTCCAGCTGCTGATTTAAAAAAAACAAAACTTCTTTTGAATGGACACATTGCCATTGCACAGGTGTGTGACCTGGAGGTGTGTGGATACAATGTGCAGTACAGACCCCTGCCTCTGCTTGGCTGACTCGACAACTGGCTACAAAGAGCTACTTGCCGGGCTAGCAAACCTTGTTTCCCTATTTCTAGCTGTGATGATGGGTCATTTATGTTTCTTTTTCTCATCCTATCCAAAGATGGAAGGAAATGTAACAGGGTTCTGAAGGCATGCTGCAGAATTAGCAGATTCTCAGAGCTGTCGCCTTGGGCAAGGAGCTGAGCCATCACGCTGCCTGCCCCGGGTGGTCTCGGGGGTCCCCCTCCTCTCCTAGGCTGTCTGTCCACGTCCACCACTCTCCTCCTCCCTTACAGCCTGGCCTCGCTCTCTGAGGTCCTCTCCTCTCTCTTCTGTCTTGGTTTCTGGAGACAAACAGGGAGTTGGGGTCTCCGTATGCTCCCTTCATCTCTGTCCTCTGCCCTCACTGCCTCCCCAAGCCCCAGTCCCCGGACACGAACCCCAGGACACGAACCGGCGCCCACACGGATGCCGGCAGTGCAGGTGGAGGCTTAGCCACAGCGCTTGCCCAGTGTTATGACCTCTTGACAGCTCTGTGACCATGACCCTGCGAACGGCGCTCGTTGGGACCTTGCGCACCTTAGCCTCCAGGTCTCCCAAGTTTCTCTGCTTCCTCTGGCTCCCCTTGGAGCACATGACCCTGGCTGGGCTGACTGCCCAAGCCCACAGCCGCTGACACCACGCCACTGGCAGTCACCACCCCCATGCTCCCCACCGAGCCCCCGGGCACAGACCGCCCAGGAACGGGGGCGCCCCTGCACCTGCTTGCTCCTCTCCACTCTTCACAACCCACGGGCCCGTGGTCCTGCTGAGGGGGACCACGTTGGCCTTTTTGCCTGGGCTTTTCCAAGTCCTCTCTACAAGTCTCCCCTCATCAACACAGCCAGGTTGGCATCTTGAATAGCAACATGCGTCACAGGTCTCCACCCTCTGCGGTAAGCTGCCCCCCGACACTGACCCTAGCAAACTCCTATTCATCCCTCAAAACCCAGCTTTGTCATCAACTCCCCAGCGGAACGTACCTAAGGGTTTCCTCCTTAGCCTCCCCACCCCCAAGTCTGCTTTTCTGAGATTTTTACCAGGTTGTACCATACCCTGCAGGCATTCCTCTGTAGCGGTTCCAGGACCCCATCCCCAGACACCAAGATCCACAGTGGGGGGGCGGGGCAGGTCTCTTCTGTAAGACACTGTCATATTTGTGCAGAACCTACGCGTGTCCTGCGGACTTCGAGTCACCTCTCGATGACACGTAACGTGCTGGGTCCATACCTGGTCGACTGCACTGTGTAAGAAACACCAGGAGGGGCTGGCGCGGTGGCGCCATGGGTTAAACCCTCCCCCTGCCAAATGGCATCCCGTACGGGTGCCGGTTCGAATCCTGGCTGCTCCATTTTCGATCCAGCTCCCTGCTGACGGACTGGGAAAAGCAGAACACGGCCCAAGTGCTGGGGGCCCCACACCCACGAGGGAGACCCACAAGAAGCTCCTGGCTCCTGAATTTGGTCTGGTCTAACTGTGGCTGTTGCGACCATTTGGGGAGTGAACCAGCGGATGGAAGAACTCTCTCTCTCTCTCTCTTTTTCAAACAAACAAGACAATCATAAGGCCAGTGGGGTGTATGTGTTCACTCCACAGGCAGCTGTGGGTATTTTGGGTTTTTTTCGCAAACGTTTTCAATGCAGGGTCGGGGTGGTTCAGCCACGGGTACAGAGGACCACCCCAGCCCTGACCACGGACGCCCCGCAGGCCGGCCACTAGCAGTGCAGGGCGAGGCCGCAACTCCGCGCCTGTTTGCTGAGTGAACGCATGAGCGCAGCTCTACAGTTTCGACACGAGGGTGCGTGACAGTGCCAGAGGGCCGCTTACCCCAGATACAGCCCTAAGTTCTTGTGGCAAGGGTGCTTAACCAAGCGAGGCGCCGAAGACGAGAAGTGCAGGCGGTCCTGGGGGAGGAATCGCAGGATCTCAGCCACGCCGCCCAACGAGAAAACAGCAACCAGCCACGCAGAGCCACACCCCCGGACATCGCGCCGAGCCAGGGAGCCCGGGATCGTCCGTGCCGTCTCCTGCTCTGATGCTGTCCCATGGCCGGACGCGGCCCACGGGAGGAGGTGAGGAACGGCCCTCGGGGCCCCTTCGCGTGGATCCTGTCACTGGCCGGGGACCTACAGCTCACGCCTCTGGATCTTGACTGCTGACTTCTAGCTGGCGAGTTCTTTAACGGAGGGGCCGGAGGATAAGGGCTCTCGATGCTAACATGGCTGGAAGGTGACGGCCGACACCGGGCCCCGCGGTGGGGCATGGCGGGTTCAGCCGCCCCTTGCGGTGCCCGCGTCCCGGCTGCTCCCCCTCTGACCCAGCCCCCTGCTAATGCGCCTGGGAGAGCAGCAAAGGAGGCCCAAGGGCTCTGGCTCCAGCCTCCCGCCAATGCAGACCCCGGGAGGCAGCCGTGATGGTGCAGGTAGTCGGGTCCCTGCCCCCCCCACGGGAGCCCTGGACGGAGGTCCCAGCACCCAACCTGGGCCCAGCCCAGCCCCTGCGGTGGTGGGCATTTGCGGTGTGACTGGGAGTTCTGAAGATTTATTTGTCCGAAAGACGGAGTATCAGGGAGACAAAGATCTTCCCCAAATGGCTGCACTGGCCAGGTCTGGGCCAGGCCGAAGCCAGGAGCCAGGGGTGCATCCGGGTCTCCCGTGTGGGTGCAGGGGCCCGGGGACTTGGGCCGTCCTCCGATGCCTTCGCTGGTGCATGAACGGGGAGCTGGATCGGAAGTGGAGCAGCCGGGACTTGAACCGGCGCCCATGCGGGATGCCGGCACTGCAGCCGGCGGCTCCACCTGCCACGGACAAGCAGGTGGCCGAGCTCCGATTCTGCTCTCGTGTCTCTGTTAGTAAGCGGGAAGGCTGACTCCTCCCCGGAAGGGCAGAGGGCTGTAAGGACTGTGACATCGGAGTGCTGTCAGGGCCGGACGGCTGGGGCGGGGGCGGGGGGCTCGCGCTCTCATTACAATGTCCCCTACGCAGGCACGTACCCCGTCCACTGCTTGTGCGACATCGAACACCTTTCCTGTCCTCACCACGTGAACGCTAGAGGCAAACCGGAGAGACCCCTGTCAACCTCTACTGCAGGTGCAACGCGACCCCTCCCCCAGGTCGCCTGGCGGAGGGAGGGGGAGGGGGAGACAGCGCTCGGCCGAGCGCAGAGACGGCCCCCCCGGGCATCTGGCTGAGCGCAGTCCGGCTCCACCACTGGGCCCCGGCTGGCTCCGAGGAGCCGCGTTCCCAAGCGGCGCCAACCGCTGCTGGGTCGCCGTGCCCAGCGCGGGCCCCGGCCACTCTGCTGTGCACCCAGGTTCCAGGGACGGGGAGCCGGACCCTCCCACGGGCCGACCACCCTCCTTCCCGGGAGCGAAGCCCCACCGGCACAGGGGCTCAGCCCCCATCGCCGGGCGGAGCCGCAGGGCCGCCGCCGCCAGCAGCAGCATCAACACCGGCATCCCGCTCGGGCCAGGCCCGCCACCAGCGCCCCTCAACCGCCGAGGGGACCGCCGCACAGTCTGGGCATGCGCACAGCAATCAGCGCCTGGGCATGCGCACAGCAATCGAGCCTGGGCATGCGCACAGCAATCAGAGCCTGGGCATGCGCAACAGGCCCTCCGCGCGCCGACTGCGGTTGGAGCCTGGGCACTGCCATCTCTCAGGAACCGAGACACGCCCCGGGGCTTGAGCATGCGCAGTCACTCGCGCGCGCCTAAGTGAAAGTACAAGGTTGTCCTCAAGCTTGCAAAAGCTGCCCTAGGAGCAACACCAGTTTTTCCCACCAGCTTTTCCCACGACCGCCCATGTGAACCGCGGTTAACTTGGAGGCCGGAAGAGGTGGGACCAAGGAGGCTCAAGTCCCGCCCCTCTGCTCCGCCGACGCCCCGTTTCCGCTCTCTTCCAAAGCCACGCCCCAAGGGGGCGGTCGGTCTCAGGCCACGCCCCCTCCGGGCCGAGGCACGCGCCGGGCGTCACGTGCGCTCCAGCCCGGCGAGGGGAAATGACGCAAGCCCTGCGCGCCGCCAGTATGGCCGGGCCATGGCGGCGGGCACAGGCTACGTGCGTCTGTGGGGCGCGGCGCGGTGCTGGGCACTGAGGCGGCCGCTGCTGGCCGCTGCCGGGGGGCGGGCCCGTACTGCGGCCGGAGCATGGCTGCCCGGAGGCCGGCGGGCCTGGGACGCCTCTGCTCCTTGGGCGCTGTGGGGTCGGGGGCCGGCCGCCGTGGGCCAGTGGCGGGGGCTCTGGGAGGCGAACAGCCGCGGCGGCGGCGGCGCCTTCTCGGGCGGCGAGGATGCCTCCGAGGGCGGCTCGGAGGACGGGGCCGGGGGCTCGGGCGGCAGCGTGGGCGGCGGGGAAGGCCCGGTCATCACGGCGCTCACGCCCATGACGGTCCCGGACGTGTTCCCGCACCTGCCGCTCGTCGCCATCACCCGCAACCCGGTGTTTCCGCGGTTCATCAAGATCATCGAGGTACTGCGAGCCCGCTCCTGGGCCGCGGGCTGGACCGGGCATCTCCCCCAGCACCCCAGCACCCGCAGGGCTCGAAACTTTCAGACACGAAGTTTCTGAGTTTCTGGGATTGGAGTCCTTGGCTCTTCCGTTACTTGGTGACCTTAGCCGGGTGCTTTGGGGTTGGGTTCGAGGAGCGGAGTCGGGCCCGCCGAGGTCAGGGCTGCCCGGGGTGGGGACGGTAGGAGCGCACCTGCTCCCTCGGATCCTGTTCCCGGAGCGGTCCGCCGGCCCCTGCGGCGATAACGCATTCCGTGTTCTCGCGAGCGGCTCTCGGTGCTTAGGCCCCGGGCGTTCACTGTAGGGGACCAAGCGGCCGTGCCCGCCTCTGGCTTTTAGGTCCTAGCCGGATGACCGAGGCGGTAGGCGAGAGTGGTAACCACGTTCCAGGGTGTCAGCGGGAACTTCTCTCGCGGGCGGGCAGCGGGGCGCTGGCCTCGGGGGCGTGCGTGTGCCCTGCCCTGCGGGGTGATGCAAGGCGGGGCAAGCGGCGAGCGCGGGGCGCCGGGGAAGCTCCTCTCTCTCTCCTTATCTGTAACTGTCTAGGCAAGGTCGCACAGTGAGTCAGCCCTACACCCACCCTCCGGGCGGCTTTATAAATAAATCGCAAGGACCCCTTGGTGGGGGAGGGGTGCGCAGGGCGCCGAGGGAGCCGCCTCCAGCTCTCCACCTCGCTGCGGGGGGGGGGGTCGCTAGTGCAGACCCCACAGCAGCCCCTCTCAGCCACACCCTCCTGGCCTCGGGACCCCTAGCGCCATCGTCCTCAGCAAGCTGTCCTCCTGGGCCTCTGTCTTCCCAGCTGGAGGATGGGCCGAGTAAAGGTGTTGCGGGCGGGGGAGGAGGGGGCGTGGACGGGGTTGAGCCCCTGGCTGCTGTTGGCTGCGTCCCGCCCTGGGGCCTTGGAACCACCTCGGCCCCACCCCGCGCAGCCCCCTGACCCTCGCCCCCAGCTCGGAGGAAGAGCCGGGTGTTGGCCAGGTGGACGGCTCTCTGGCGCCTGGCGGGGATTGTTACTTTGTAGATAGCGGGCAGGTGGGAGGGTGGGAGGGGCAGAGAGCTCGCGGACATGGACAGCGCCTGTTCCTTCCCAGTGGCTCGCCCCCCCACCCCCCATCAGATGCTGTGTTTCTCCCCGGAAAGCCGACCACAGCCATGGGAGCCCCCCAGCTACAGGCTGAGTGCTCAGGAGAGACCGGAGACCCTGGTTCTCCAAGTGGGGTCCCTGGCCAGGCAGCCCTGCCATCACCGGGGAGCCTGATTGGGCGCCTCAGCCCCCCTGAACCTCAAGTGTGGGGGAGGGGGCGGCCGCAGGCGGGGTGGCTCGTGGGCCGGGCTGGGTGCCCTGGGCACCCGGGGTGAGCGAATCCTTGCAGCGAGAGCGAGTGCGGGGGCTGCCTCCGAGCGAGGCGCCGGAACACAGCGGTTTCAGCTCTCAGAGCGAGGCGCTCTGCCCCCAGAGCAGTCTTGGAACTGGATGTTTAGTCGCTTTCCCATTTCTGCCGGAGGGCGGGGCTCCGGCCTCTGCGGCCCCGCCCCCTTGTTTTCCGGACGGAGGCTCCCGGTCGGTCGGGTCCGGTCAGCCCAGCCCGGAGGAGCCGCGCGGTGACCACAGCGGGTGCTGTCTCCCAGGTGAAAAACCAGAAATTGGTGGAGCTGCTGCGGAGGAAGGTGCGCCTGGCGCAGCCCTACGTCGGCGTCTTCCTGAAGAGAGACGACAAGTGAGCACCTCCCCTCCTGCCTGGGGGCCGCCCTGCCCCGGGAGGAGCCGGCGCCAGCGGGGGCGTGCAGGGCCAGGCGCGAGCTCCGCGCCCTGAACTTCCGCGGCTTCGGTGGGCGCGCTGGGCGGAGGGCACGGCCGCGGCTGGTCCCCTGGCTCCGCTCGGGATCGGGATCGGTGCCGGTGCCCCAGGCACCCTTGCCCCCGTGTGGCCAACGCTCGGGTCTCTCCCCGTCAGCGCCTGTGTCCAGCACGCCTCTCTGTCTGTCCCCCAGCAATGAGTCGGACGTGGTTGAGAGCCTGGACGACATCTACCACACGGGGACGTTCGCCCAGATCCACGAGATGCAGGACCTCGGGGACAAGCTGCGCATGATCGTCACGGGGCACAGGAGGTGCGAGGCCGCCAGGGGCGGGGCTGGGCACCGACTCCTGCCCTAAAGAACTCGGTGCCCGAACTCCCAGCAGCCGGTGTATAAAGGCGGAAACCACGGGGGGGGGGGTGTGCACGGCCCCAGGGGCACACCGGCCTAACGCGCGTGGGGAGCCAACACCCTTCGCGGTCTTGGCGTTAGTCCAGGTTCGACCTAAACCGTATGGGACACAGATAAGTTACTGTCTTTTTTTAAGAGTTAGCTATTTGAAAGACAGAGTTAGAGTGGTCTCCCATCCGCTGATCTGGAGCCGAGAGCTGCTTCAGCGTCTCCCACGCAGGTGCAGGGGCCCAAGGGCTTGGGCTGTCCTCCGCGCTTTCCCAGGCGCGTTAGAAGGGAGCTGGGTTGGAAGTGGAGCAGCCGGGACGCGAACTGGTGCCGCAGGCTGGGGCTTCCACCTGCTGTGCCACAGCGCCGGCGCCGACAAGGTAGAATCTCCGCCTTAGTCCGGGCGCAGCCTCTCTGCGCTAAGCTTGCCTGGTCACGCGGGGTTTCCGCTCTGCGAGGGCACGCGGTGTGGCGTCACTGAGTCGCAGGCTGCAGTCACATGGTGGGGGGAGCCTTCCCAAGATGGAGCCCTGGGTGCTCTGAGACGGAGTCCCTACTGCCAGGGCCTGTGACAGTTGAGCCTCTCACAGTTGCTTGTCTGTGCAGAGAGCACCAGGGTGGTCGCAGGACGTCTGTGAGCCCCAGGGTGCGGGGACCCAGTGCAGCCCCCGTGCCTCCTCCGCCCCCAGGGTCCACATCAGCCGGCAGCTGGAGGTGGAGCCGGAGGAGGCGGAGCCGGAGAACAAGCAGAAGGCACGCCGGAAGCCGAAGCGGGGCAAGAAGGAGGCCGAGGAGGAGCCGGGCGGCCGGCCGCAGGCGGGGCTGGCGGTGGAGCCGGCGGCAGGGCCGGGCGAGGTGCTCATGGTGGAGGTGGAGAACGTGCTGCACGAGGACTTCCAGGTCACGGAGGAGGTGAAGGTGAGCCGGCCGGGGACGCTGCCCGGGTGCCCAGCCTGCCCACGTGTGTGCCGGGCTGGCCTCCAGCTCCTTCCGCGGGGCTTGGCACAGGGGGCGATGCCCACGCGCGCGGTCACTGGCCGCTGACCCCCAGGACTGCCCCTGGCCTCGCTGTAGCCACAGAGGCGGCAGGAGGGGAGCAGGCTGTGGCCATGTCCCCGGTGCCCACGTGAGCCGCCCTCTGTCTCTGGGGAGCCCAGATGAGGCTGAGCAGGCTGGCGTCGGCCGGGGCTGGGGCCGGAGGGCAGGGAGAAGCCCTCCCAGTGCCTCACGGTCGGGACACAGATCCTGGCCTCTCTCCTTGGTCTCCAAGGTCATCCTTGGCCAGGGCCAAGAGGCAGGGAGTTGGTGGGGGCTCTGGGGCCGCCATGACCCACCATGGCGTCCCCCGGCCAGGCCCTGACCGCTGAAATCGTGAAGACCATCCGGGACATCATCGCCTTGAACCCGCTCTACAGGTCGGTGTTCCGCGGGGGCTGCTGTTGGGGGGGGGGGCTCCGGGGGGCCGGCGGGCTGGGAAGCGGACCCCAGCGTCGCCAGCCGGACTGCTGTGGGGGGCTGGGAAGCGGACCCCAGCGTCGCCGGCCAGACTGCCGTGGGGGGGGCCTCCGGGGGGCTGGCGGGCTGGGAAGCGGACCCCAGCGTCGCCGGCCAGACTGCTGTGGGGGGGGCTCTGGGGGGCCGGGCTGGGAAGCAGACCCCAGCGTCGCCCCGTGGTGCATGTGCCCGCAGAGAGTCGGTGCTGCAGATGATGCAGGCGGGCCAGAGGGTGGTGGACAACCCCATCTACCTGAGCGACATGGGCGCCGCGCTCACGGGCGCCGAGTCCCATGAGCTGCAGGACGTGCTGGAGGAGACCAACGTGAGTGGCCGGGCCGTGTTCTCTGGAGGGGGGAAGCCCAGCCCCTCCCCCACAGGCTGACCCCTGGCCGCCCTCCCGCCCCCCCTTGGCAGATCCCCAAGCGGCTGTACAAGGCCCTGTCGCTCCTGAAGAAGGAGTTCGAGCTCAGCAAGCTGCAGCAGCGCCTGGGGCGCGAGGTGAGCGCGCGCCTGGGGGCAGCGGGCGTCGGGGCGCCCTGGGGTTCCGGTCCCAGCTGCCCCACCTCGGGTCCAGCTCCCCGCCCCCGCGTGGGGCCCCCTGGCTGAGCCGGCGCCCGTGCAGGTGGAGGAGAAGATCAAGCAGACGCACCGCAGGTACCTGCTGCAGGAGCAGCTGAAGATCATCAAGAAGGAGCTGGGCCTGGAGAAGGAGGACAAGGACGCCATCGAGGAGCGCTTCCGCGAGCGCCTGGCGCGCCTGGCCGTGCCCAAGCACGTGATGGACGTGGTGGACGAGGAGCTGAGCAAGCTGGGCCTGCTGGACAACCACTCCTCGGAGTTCAAGTGAGCCGGGGCCGGGCTCCCGGGGCGGGCGTCCCCCGGGGCCCCGCGGGCTCAGCGCCTGCCGTGTGCTCCGGCAGCGTCACGCGCAACTACCTGGACTGGCTCACGTCCATCCCGTGGGGCAAGCAGAGCGACGAGAACCTGGACCTGGCGCGGGCGCGGGCCGTGCTGGAGGAGGACCACTACGGCATGGACGACGTCAAGAAGCGCATCCTGGTGAGGGGCGGGGCCTGAGGGGCAGGGCGGGGGCCGCGGGGGCGGGGCCTCACTGAGCCGCCGTGCCCGCAGGAGTTCATCGCGGTGAGCCAGCTCCGCGGCTCCACCCAGGGCAAGATCCTCTGCTTTCACGGCCCGCCCGGCGTGGGCAAGACCAGCATCGCCCGCTCCATCGCCCGCGCCCTCAACCGCGAGTACTTCCGCTTCAGCGTGGGGGGCATGACGGACGTGGCCGAGATCAAGGGGCACAGGTGGGCCCTCGTCTGGCACTGGGACCCACTGGCAGCTCGCCGCCCCCAAACGTGGCCCAGGTCGGGGTCAGCCTCCCAGGGAGCAGGGCTTCCTCCTGGGCCCACACCTCGCTGAATCCACCACAGTAGTTTTTCGGTCGTTTCTGAAGCTTTATCCACGTATTTATTTAAAAGGAAGAGGGAGCTCTTCCATCCACTGGCTCACTTCCCAAATGCCTGCAGTAGCCAGAGCCAGGAGCTACATCCGGGCCTCCTCCGTGGGTGGCTTCTAACCCAGGAAGCTGGACTGGGAGCCGAGCAGCCGGGGCTCGGCTCTGGGCTGCGGGCATCCCAGGCAGCGGCTTCCCCTGCCACACGGTGCCAGCCCCGGACGGCGGCGTCTGAACAGTGGCCGTGGCCCGGTTCTACCTGCACGCCGGGTAAAGATCCGGGTCTGCAATCCCAGAGCCAGGCCGCGGCCGCACAGCCCTGACCCTTGAGGGGAGCCCCAGGCAGGTGGGGTCAGCTGGCTCGGGGCCTCTGAGCAGGGGGGCGCAGCGGCGGGAGGGCCTCTGCACGTGCTGTGCCCACTGTTCTTCAGACCCCAGAGGCGCTCCCTCTCCATGAGCCATGGCCGCTTCACTCCCCAGACACCCACAACACCAGCGCTGGGGGAGGCTGGAGCCAGGCGCCGAGAGCGCCATCCGGGCTCCCAGGCGGGTCACAAGGGGCTTTCCCAGGGGATGCGGTCCCAGGCACTGCGGCACACGGGACGCGCACGTCCCTACGAGGCCGTCGCCCCCACAGCTGGCCCTGACTCGTGACTCCAGCCTTGTTTGGCTCGGGGGCCACTGGGCCTGCGCACAGGCGACTTGGATGGCAGGGCAGGTGGCGCTGCGGAGTGTGGCCAGGGTCCCGGCCTGCCCTCCCCCTCCCAGTGTTGTGTGGTGGAGGGGAACGCATCCTTCCATTTTGGCTGGGCCTCAGGTGGGATGGACGTGGGGGGCTCCCCAGGTGGTCCGTGACCCCCGTGCCACCCTGCAGGCGGACCTACGTGGGGGCCATGCCCGGCAAGATCATCCAGTGCCTGAAGAAGACCAAGACGGAGAACCCGCTGATCCTCATCGACGAGGTGCGCCGGCCCGGCCCGGCTCCAGGGCGGGGGCCGGCCCCTTCCCGGGCGTGCCTGGCGCTGACGGCACCCGCGTCCTTCCCCCAGGTGGACAAGATTGGCCGGGGCTACCAGGGGGACCCGTCATCGGCGCTGCTGGAGCTGCTGGACCCGGAGCAGAACGCCAACTTCCTGGACCACTACCTGGACGTGCCCGTGGACCTGTCCAAGGTGACCGCCTGGCGCCCGGCCCCCAGGGCCCACGGGAAGGGGGGCGGCCGGCCCCGCTCCTAGCCGCCTGCCTGTGCCCAGGTGCTGTTCATCTGCACGGCCAACATCACGGAGACCATCCCCGAGCCGCTGCGGGACCGCATGGAGATGATCAACGTGTCAGGCTACGTGGCACAGGAGAAGCTGGCCATCGCCGAGGTGGGCGCCGCAGGGGCTGCTGGGCGCCCTGGACAGGCTGAGGAACAGGGTGTGACCCCAGTGTCCCCCGTCAGCAGGACCACGTGGCAGTGGTGGCCTCTGACTGTCCCCCTCTCGTCTCCATAGCAGTGGCCCTACGACCGGCCAGCAGCCCCTCGGTCAAGTCCCAGGGAGCCAGGCTGGGGTCCATGACAGGGCACCCGAGGCCATGGCGCCTCCCCTCCCAGTCCCGACGCCCCGGCTGCTCACGCGTGTCCCCCCCACAGCGGTACCTGGTGCCGCAGGCCCGCGCCCTCTGTGGCCTGGACGAGAGCAAGGCCAAGCTGTCCTCGGACGTGCTGACGCTGCTCATCAGGCAGTACTGCCGTGAGAGCGGCGTCCGCAACCTGCAGAAGCAGGTGGAGAAGGTGAGCGCCCGCCCGCCAGCCCCTGCTCGCCCGGGCCTGCCCCCCACCCCGCTGCACGGCCCCCTACATGGCCCCCGGCCCGCCCCCACTGCTCCCCCTGCCCCCCACCCCGCTGCACGGCCCCCTACATGACCCCCGGCCCGCCCCCACTGCTCCCCCTGCCCCCCACCCCGCTGCACGGCCCCCTACATGGCCCCCGGCCCGCCCCCACTGCTCCCCCTGCCCCCCACCCCGCTGCACGGCCCCCTACATGGCCCCCGGCCCGCCCCCACTGCTCCCCCTGCCCCCCACCCCGCTGCACGGCCCCCTACATGGCCCCCGGCCCGCCCCACTGCTCCCCCTGCCCCAGGTGCTGCGCAAGTCAGCCTACAAGATCGTGAGTGGCGAGGCCGACTTCGTGGAGGTGACGCCCGAGAACCTGCAGGACTTCGTGGGGAAGCCCGTGTTCACGGTGGACCGCATGTACGACGTGACGCCGCCCGGCGTGGTCATGGGCCTGGCCTGGACGGCCATGGGTGAGCGCGGGGTGGCCAGGGGGTGGGTGGGGGCTCGGGCTCATGCCGTGGGCAGCGGCTCACGGGCTCCCGGCCTCTCCCAGGGGGCTCCACGCTGTTTGTGGAGACGTCACTGAGACGGCCGCCCGAGCCGGAGGGCAAGGGGGACAAGGACGGCAGCCTGGAGGTGACGGGGCAGCTGGGGGAGGTGATGCGGGAGAGCGCCAGCATCGCCTACACCTTCGCCAGGGCCTTCCTGATGCAGCGCGACCCGGCCAACCGCTGCCTGGTGACCTCGCACATCCACCTGCACGTGCCCGAGGTGAGGCCGCCCCGCGCCGCGCCCCTGCACCCCCGGCCGCCCGCAGCCTGCCAACCCGCGTCTCCCCGCAGGGCGCCACCCCCAAGGACGGCCCGAGCGCCGGCTGCACCATCGTCACGGCGCTGCTGTCGCTGGCCATGCAGAGGCCCGTGCGGCAGAACCTGGCCATGACCGGGGAGGTCTCCCTCACCGGCAAGATCCTGCCGGTGGGCGGCATCAAGGAGAAGACGATCGCGGTGAGCGCCGGGGAGGGGGCGGCGGGGCCGGGCGCCCCAGAGCGAGCGGAGGCCCTGCAGCAGCCCCCTCCTCCCGCCCCCAGGCCAAGCGGGCCGGCGTGACGTGCGTGGTGCTGCCGGCCGAGAACAGGAAGGACTTCCACGACCTGGCGCCCTTCATCACCGAGGGCCTGGAGGTGCACTTCGCCGAGCACTACCGCGACATCTTCGCCATCGCCTTCCCTGAGCCGCGGTGACGGCGGCCGCCCGGTGTGGGCTGGGAGCGGACCCTGACCCTGGCCGGGCCGGCGAGCCACCGGGCTCGGCTTACGACGAATCAGTGTGGCCTGTGGCCGTGAGCTATTTAATCACACTAAATAAAGAGCGTTTCCAGTACCGCGCCTGCCCGCCTCCCTGCCCCCACGAAGACGCAGACACGGGGGCTCCGCGGGCCTCGTTTATTGGGGGGCGCGGGGGGTGGGGGGGGCTCAGTCCTTCTTGGCGGCCGCCTTCCGCATGGCGGCCAGCACGCTGCTCAGCTCCTCGCGCTTCCTCTTGGCGCGGATGTGGGTGCCCACCTGCGGGTCAGAGCGGGTCGTCAGCCGCCGCCGCCAGTGGATGCGGGGTCCCCCTGCCCGCCCCGCGGCCACCTACCCTCTTCTTGATGAACTTGAGCGCCCGCTTGTCCTTGGAGACCTTGAGCAGCTCCATGGCGCGGCGCTCGTAGGGGGCGAAGCCGCACACCTCCCGGATCATGTCCCGCACGAACTTGGTGTGCTTGGTGAGGCGCTGGGGGGGCGGGCGGCGTCAGGGGCGCGGGCCGGGGAGCGACCAGCGCGGGGCCGAGGCGGGCTGTTCGCGGCCAGGACCCCGCACACTGGGACCACCTCCCGCCCGCCGCTCCAGGCCCGCGGGACGGAGATCGGGGCCCCGCCCCCCCACCGGGCCGGCCACTGACCCCGAGACCCGGCACCCGCGGCCTCGTCCTGCGCATCACCCAAGGCCCCCGGCGGCGCGGCCCGCCCCGGCCCCCGACCCCTCGGTGTCCGCGCCGCCCCGGCCCGGCGGCCCGCACTCACCCCGCGCCGGCGGCTGTGCCTCGGCTTGCTCACGTTCTTGGTCACCTTGTGGCCTTTGTTGAGGCCCACGGCCATGGGGTAGCGCAGGGCCATGGCTGCAGGGGGAAGAGAGTCGGAGTGAGTCCCAGCTCGGGCCCCGCCGCCGCTCAGGGCAGCACGCCCCGACTCTGCCGGCCGCTCCCGCCGCTCCCGGCCGCCTTCCGACCCGCGCGCAGAGCCCAGAACTCCGGATGCCGAAGGATCTTAGCGCCGAGAGAACCAACTCACCTGCAGCTTTCCAATGGCGGCCGGGGCGGAAGGAGCGGCGCCGCGCGGAACTCTGGGATACCTAGCCACACCGCCACTTGCGGGATAGAGCGGCGAGGGCGGCGCGCGCTCCCCCTGGCGGCTGGAGGAGTCCCTGGCAGGGACACTGAGCATGCGCATGACTCCAGCGCGCCCGAGACTGGCATTTGGAGGGCGGGGCTGTCACTGAGGCTCCGCCCCCTGCTGGTGCGTTAACAGTTCGAATCCCACATCGGCCGTTTGTTGGCCGACTCTGCGCCACTGACTTCGCCTCCCAGAACCTCAATGCGTCCATCGGCGGATAAGGATGGAAGCAATGCCGAGCTGTTTGGGCACAAAATAAAACTAACACGAACAGGAGGATTTTCATCCTCCTATGGGGGGCTCACTCTTGGGCCGTCTGAGGAAGGGGGTTGTACTGCCCCCTGGTGGCTTTAGGCGGTGCAGGGATGGGCACTCACATGGCAGCCAGCACTCTAACAGCTGACGGCTGCTCTCTCTCCGTATGAGCCCTGGAAGAGGGAGTGTCGGCTTTCAATTCACCGACCGCGGTCACAGCTGGTGTGCGGACACAGCCCACACCTGCCCTCCCGGAGAAAGGGAGCGGTGTCGGCATCCCAGCTCCCGCCGTCGATGTCCCCTAAGCTCTGTCGTGGCCTGCAGAACGGGGAGCAGTGGCACCGAGCCTGGGGTTGGGGCTGGCGCTGTGGCGTTATCGGGTGAGACCTGCACCTGCAGCGCTGGCATCCCACGTGGGCGCCGGTTCGAGTCCCAGCTACTCCACTTCTGATCCAGCTCTCTGCTGTGGCCTGGGAAAGCAGTGGAGAATGGTCCAAGTCCTTGGCCACCTGTACCCGCGTGGGAGCTCCGGAAGAAGCTCCTGGCTTCGGATCAGCCCAGCTCCGGCCGTTGCAGCCATCTGGGGAGTGAACCAGCGGATGGAAGACCTCGCTCCCCCACTCTGTAGTTCTGCCTTTCAAACAGACAAATCTTTTCTTCAACAGAAAAGATGCCCTGGGCCCTGGAAGTCGAGGGCGTAGCCTGCCCTGTGCCAGGACTGAGGCCCAGACCCTTGGGCTGGGGGCGGCTAAGACTTGGGAGGGACGCCCACACGCCATGGAGGAGAGCCCAGGTTCCAGCCCGGCTCCTCCGCTTCCGACCTGGCTCTCTGCTGGCGTGTGTGCCCCCGGGCAGGCAGGATGGCTGGCGTGTGTGCCCCCGGAGGCAGCAGCTGATGGCTCAAGGACCTGGGTCCCTGCCCCACCCGGGGCGGGGGTGGGGCTGGACGGAGCTCCCGCCTCCTGGCCCAGCCCTGCGGCTGCGGGCAGTGAACCAGCAGAAGGCGCTCTCCCGCGCGCGCGCGCGCGCTCTCTCTCTGCTTTACAAATGAAGTGGATTAAAGCGCCTTTGCCTCACCGCCCCCGCCCTGCCTTTTACCCAGCGAGTCCCACGCCGCGGCCTGCGTGCCCCCACCTGCCCCAGCCGCAGAAGCCACCTCTCCCGCCTCCCGGCGCCAGCAGGGAAGGAATCCAACACGGACGCCAAGGAACTGGCTTTTATTATGAACCCGGGGGCTGCGTCCAGCCCAGAACACGGACCCCCTCCCCCGTGGGGTGGGCCGCTGAGGAGCCCCAGAGAGGGCTCCAGTGGGGGCGGGGGGCCTGGGGCGGGCCCCCTCGCCGCCCCGAGCCCTCGTTCTCTCCTCTGCACACACGGGGACACCAGTGTGCGCGCCTGGCACTCCCACGCTCGGAGCCCCGGCCGTTCGCGGGCGTCTCTGCCTTGGACGACAGTCTCGTGGGCTGCGGCCACCTCCCCAGAGGCGGCCCCGGGGCTCAGGCGGCAGCGGCGGCCGAGACGTTGAGCTCCTGGCGGATGAACCAGGCCCGCGGGCGCGGCAGCCAGGCCCGCAGCAGGCCCAGCAGGTGCAGGCGCCACGGGTAGAAGACGCCGGGCGCTCGCGTGGCGCCGCCGCGGATCACGGCCAGGGCCGCCTTGGGGCCCGGGGCCGCCTTGGCCCTCGTGACGCCCCTGGGGGACGGGAGAGCGCGGTGGGGGCTGCGGCGGGGGCCGGACGGCCCGCGCAGCGCCCCCGGCCCCGCCCCCCGCTCCCGCGGGGGACCTCACCTGACGCCCTCGGCGGCCGAGGCGCGGTCCCGGAGGCCCAGGACGCACACGGTGATGGCCACGTTCACGTCCTGCACGCCCAGCTCCCGCCGCAGGGAGCCGAAGAAGCCGTCCAGGGCGAACTTGGCCGCCGAGTAGGGGGCGGAGAAGGAGGAGGGCACGCGGCCTGGGGGCGCGGGAGGGCGGCGCTGAGCGGCTGCGGCCGGCTAGGGCCCTCCCCGCGCCCTGCCCGAGAGCCGGGGCTGCGGCCACGCACCGAGCAACGAGGACACCACCACCAGCGAGCCCTGGCTGTCGGTCAGGCTGGGCAGCGCCAGCGAAGTCAGCTGCACGTAGCTCAGCAGGTTCACCTGCAGGTGGCGGCCGCGGGTCATCCGGCGGAGCCTGGGGCCCGGGCGGGGGGCGGGGCGGGAGGGGAGGGGCTTTGAGGCATAGGGGGCGTGGTTCGAAGCTGGAGCCACGAGGGCCCGCCCTCCAGGGCGGAGCCAGGGCCGAGATAGGCTGAGGGGCGTGGCCACGATCGGAGGGCGGGGCGCGCTGCACCTGCAGAAGCCACCGCGTTGCCTGGGCGCTGCGGGCCCGCGTGCCGACCGGGGCGCCGCCGAAGTGGTTCAGCACGAGGTAGTCCAGCCCGCCTGGCCCAGAAAGGCCGGTCAGGCCGGGGCCAACCCCTGAGGCCCGCCCTGGGGAGCCCTGCAGGTGTCTCTTCCCCAGAGACCCCGTTCCGGAGACCCAAGAGACCCGGCTCCCCCGCCAGCTTTACCGCCTGGACCCCTCAAGGTTTCTTCCCCATCCAGTGTGCCCCCCACCCCCGTCCCGCGTCCCGCCCCCTGACCACACTCCCAGGAGCCCAAACATCTCCGCCTCTTACTCGCTACCTCCACACCCCCTCCCCAACCGCAGACCCCTAAGGCCAAGGCCCCGCCCCTCACCCAGCTTGTCCAGCGCAAACTGCACCACCTGCCCGGGCGCCTGCGGGGAGGCCATGTCCGCGGCAATGTAGAAGATCTTGGCGGCGCCCAGTTTCCGGCAGTTCCCCACCACCTGGGGGGGGGGGGCAGAGCTGTCCGTGGGCCTCTCCTCCCCGATGGCCCCTCTGCCTGCCGGCCACGTGAAGGCCCCAGCCTGAAGCCCCCTCCCCACAGGTTTGGGTTTGGGAACTGGCAGGCCAGGAGCCAGATGGGGGTTTTTGATTTTTCAGACATCTGCTGGCCCCTCTCGGGCATGCAAGGTTTGTCCTCGAGAGCCAAGCGCTTGCCCGAGGTCACACAGGGCATGGCCGGGCTTCGGCGCCCCCCCGCCCCCACCCCGCGGGCCCTGGGGTGACTGACCTTCTGCAGCAGGGCCTCAGTATGGGCAGTGAGCACCAGGTGGGAGCCCAGACGCGCGTAGTGATAGGCCAACTCCTCACCGACGCCTGCGCTGGCCCCGGTCAGCAGCACCCGGGCTCCTTGGAGGCTGGCTGGCAGTGGGCGGGAGTGGTCAGCCTTGGGGTGGGCGGCCCGGGCCCCGCCTCCTCCACCCGGAGGTACCCACCTGGGTCGAAGTGGTCATCCCAGTAGTAGGTAAAGAACAGGGCCCCCAGCCCCGTGAGCAGCAACACCTTCATGGCCCCGCCCCGGGCCTGGAACAGGAGACACGGTGGAGGTCCAGCCCGCCCACGGCCACACGGGTTCCCCCACCTGCTGTCTCGCCGCCCCCACGGTCACCCACCCGGACCACCGAGCCCTCCCTCCACCACCTTTCGGACCACACCTGCCGCTGCCCGGCACCGATCACCTGGCCCTCTCCCTGCCGCGAGAACTCCTGACTTCATCCCGGGCAGGTGCAGCCTGGCCTCCGGCCCATGGCCTGCTCTCCATTCCAGCCCCCTGCTCACGCGCACCCTCAGAGCCAGCCACCCGCCTGGGAGCCCCCGGAGTGGGCTCCTTCCGCCTGGCCCAGCCTTTATGGTGGGGAGGTTTGGGGAGCGAGCCAGGGGCTGGCAGCGACGCCTTCCCAGCTCCGCACCCTGCCCTGTCGCTCAAGCTTTCAAATGCGTTGTATAAATAATTAAATAACACACACACCCCTAGTGAAACAAGAAGGGGAGAAACAGCCCAGGTTCTTAGGGGAGTCTGCCCGAGCAGGCACCGGCCCATCACGCCTGGGGGGCGGGTCTGTCCAAGGAAGCCACGGGCAGACAGGAGCTCAAAGATGCCCAAGGCAGAGGCGGCCCAGGGGGCGCAGGGCGGATGGGGGGGGTCCCCCAAGTCTCCAATCTCCAGATCCAGGCCCGAGTCCCGAAACCGCGCTCAGCGGCCGACCCCAACCTGCTTCTCCCAGGCCCCAGTGTGCCCCACGTCCCCGGTGTGGAGGCCCAGGTGAACGGCCTCGCCTCCTCCCACGCTGTCGCCCACCACGCACGGCCCCCAGGTCTCAGCAACGCCCCCACGGGGACCCCGACCCTCTTCTCCCGCGCAGACTCCGGACCCCGCCTCCTGCTGGACCTGGGGCGGGGGCGCCAATGGCCTGGCCCCGCCCACCTGTCGCTGCACCTGTCCGCTCTCAGCGGCAGGTACTCCTCAGCTTCCGGTCAGGCCGACCCCTCCCCAGGCCCAGGTCAGCGCACGAAGCCCCTCGGCAGGGGCCTCTTCCCAGCCCCCGCCCCGCCCCCAGCAGCCAGGCAGAGGGGGCGGTGTGAGATGGACAGAGATGGGCGGACCGACAGTGGACAGGAGGGCTCATGGCCAGCGGGGATGAGGGAGGAGTGGGGGGGCCGGCGCTTTCCCCCTGGACAATGGGGGCCCACCGCGCGCCCCCAGCCGCGCACTCACCCACTCGGGCCTCAGTTTCCCCCACTGTCCGGCGAGGCTGGGGTCCTGGCCTGGGAGTCACGCCAACGCCCTGAGGGTCTCCCTTCCCAGCCCAGTGCGGCCGGGCCCCCGACCGCGCCCCCTCCCGTAGGACCCGAGTCACGTGACGCCAAACCCACCTCCTCGGGGGGAGGGGCCGGGCCTCCAGGACTCCGCGCCCTCCGTTGCCCGGCAACGGCCTCCGCCCGCCCAACTCCCGGCCTCCCGCGCCGTGGCCCCGCCCCCGGGGCGGAAGTTCCGAACCGCGCGCGATCACGTGACCGAGGGCCCGCCTCTCGCCCACAATCCCGCCCTGGCGTTGCCGGGACAACCACCGTCTCGGCGCGGGCTCCCAAGTCGAAGTCTTCCGTCTCCCGCGCGGGCGCGGCTGACCTCGCCGCCGACCCCTTCTTGGTCACCCTTAGGCTTCACTCCAGACCCCCTACGCCTCTTTCCACGCACGGCCGCCGGGGTAGGACCGGACTACATTTCCCAGGAGGCTTCGCGGCCCAGCGAGTTCACGGGGCGGTACCGACTACACTTCCCAGACGGCCTTGCGGCGCCCGGGTCACCCACACAGCTTACATTTCCCAGAAGCCTCTCTGGCCGTAGGGCCCTCGCTAGCCCTTCTCCAGAGTCTCAGAGGCTTTAACTGGACTTCGACTCCCGGAGGCCTTTGCGGCTGACAGGAAAGACTACAGGTCCCGGCGTCCTCTGCGGCGCCGCCAGCGGAAGCAGCGGGCAGTGTGGTGTCCTTGCGCGGAGCCGAGCGACCATGGTGGCCCGAGTGTGGTCGCTGATGAGGTTCGTGGGGCGGCCGGGCGGGGTCCCCGTCAGGACCCCCACTCCGCACGTGCGGTTGGCTCGCGGTGGTCTGCCTCCCGCTCAGATAGGAGCGCAGACTGGCCAGAGGCTCCCGGGCGTCGCGGGTCGCCCCCTTCCCGCCGCCTGTGTGCCGTGGGGCCGGGCGGGGGGTCCCGCCCTGAGCGCCCCCCGGGAGGCCATGGTGCCCACTGCCCCTGCTCTGTGCCGTGGGGCCGGGCGGGGGGGTCCCGCCCTGAGCGCCCCCGGGAGGCCAGGGTGCCCGCTGCCCCTGCTCTGTGCCGTGGGGCCGGGCGGGGGGTCCCGCATCGGCGCCCCCCGGGAGGCCAGGGTGCCCGCTGCCCCTGCTCTGTGCCGTGGGGCCGGGCGGGGGGTCCCGCATCGGCGCCCCCCGGGAGGCCAGGGTGCCCGCTGCCCCTGCTCTGTGCCGTGGGGCCGGGCGGGGAGTCCCGCATCGGCGCCCCCCGGGAGGCCAGGGTGCCCGCTGCCCCTGCTCTGTGCCGTGGGGCCGGGCGGGGGGTCCCGCCCTGAGCGCCCCCGGGAGGCCAGGGTGCCCGCTGCCCCTGCTCTGTGCCGTGGGGCCGGGCGGGGGGTCCCGCATTGGCGCCCCCGGGAGGCCAGGGTGCCCGCTGCCCCTGCTCTGTGCCTGGGGCCGGGCGGGCAGTCCCGCCCTGAGCGCCCCCGGGAGGCCAGGGTGCCCGCGGCCCCTGCTCTGTGCCGTGGGGCCGGGCGGGGGGTCCCGCATTGGCGCCCCCCGGGAGGCCAGGGTGCCCGCTGCCCCTGCTCTGTGCCGTGGGGCCGGTCGGGGGGTCCCGCCCTGAGCGCCCCCGGGAGGCCAGGGTGCCCGCTGCCCCTGCTCTGTGCCTGGGGCCGGTCGGGCAGTCCCGCCCTGAGCGCCCCCGGGAGGCCAGGGTGCCCGCTGCCCCTGCTCTGTGCCTGGGGCCGGGCGGGCAGTCCCGCCCTGAGCGCCCCCGGGAGGCCAGGGTGCCCGCTGCCCCTGCTCTGTGCCTGGGGCCGGGCGGGCGGTCCCGCCCTGAGCGCCCCCGGGAGGCCAGGGTGCCCGCTGCCCCTGCTCTGTGCCGTGGGGCCGGGCGGGGGGTCCCGCCCTGAGCGCCCCCGGGAGGCCAGGGTGCCCGCTGCCCCTGCTCTGTGCCGTGGGGCCGGGCGGGGGGTCCCGCCCTGAGCGCCCCCGGGAGGCCAGGGTGCCCGCGGCCCCTGCTCTGTGCTGTGGGGCCGGGCGGGCAGTCCCGCCCTGAGTGCCCCCTCCTCCCGCGCCGCAGGTTCCTCCTGAAGGGCAGCGTGGCCGGGGGCGCCGTCTACCTGGTGTACGACCAGGACCTGCTGGGGCCCAGCGACAGGGGTGAGGCGGCGCTGCGCAAGGCCGAGGAGGTGGTGCCGCCGGCCGTGTACCAGCTCAGCCAGTACGTGTGCCAGCAGACGGGCCTGCAGGTGCCCCAGGTACTCGGCCGCGCCCCCCCCCCCCACTCCGGCCGGGCCGCGGGCGGGGCTGGGGCGCCCTCCCCTGCTCACCTGCACCTGTGCCCCTTCCCGCAGCTGCCGGCTCCTCCAAAGATTAACTTTCCCATCCGTGAGACCTGGGATAAAGGTAGGTGCGCGCCCCGCCCCTGGGGACCACCCCTCTTCCTGCACTGTGGATCTCGGGGCGAGGGGGGAGGGGCGGCTGGGCCGTGCCTCAGTTTCCCCGCTGGTCTCCAAAGCCTGGTGCCCGGCCCCGCCTCCCCCGCAGGCATCCTCACGGTGATGGCGGCTCTGTCTGCGGCTCCGGCCAAGGCCCGCGAGTACTCCAGGGAAGGCTGGGCGTACCTGCGGGAGCGCACCAAGCAGTGAGCGGCCGAGGCAGCTGGCCGCACCCGGCTGGCCCAATAAAGGACTTTGCACATGCCCCTGACCCGCTGATGGCCCGGGGCACCGTGTTCCCCACCCTGGGAGCCCACCTGGGGCCGCCCCTGCGCCGGCGGGCGGGGCCTGGGTGGGCTTGGCTCTCGGAGGTGGGGGCGCAGACCCTGGCCCGGGAGCAGGCTGGGTCGGGGCGCGTTCGTTCCTGAGCGTCCTGGGAGTTTGTGTCGCTCGGTTTTGGGGACCAGCAGTGCCCCAGGCTGTCCGGCGGGAGTGGGGGCCGTGCCAAGGCCCTCCTGCCCTACCAGGGCGGGCAGTGTCGAGTCCCTTCCTGGCGGCCCTGGGGGTCCCCAGCACCCCTTGCCACGCAGCTCTGGGAACCTGGCCATGGTGTGGGGTGTGGCGGCTGCAGGGGGAGGGGCCATGGGCCACGGGGGGGGGGGAGGGGTCACACCCGCGGCCATCAGCCCCTCCATGGGGACAGAGCCCTGTGCTAGGCACTAGGCAGGGTGGCCGAGTGGCCACGTGGCCGGGACCGCTGGCGGTCGTGAGCTGGCGGAGCTGGGCCGCTGCGTGCTGGGGACGGGGCTGAGCCGGCGCTGGGGGCACCGGGCTGCCCCTGGGGGGTCGTGGTCGCTGCACCTGCCTCCGGGCCTGGCGCAGCCCCCGGGGCGCTTTACCTTGAGTGACCCCTCGCCACAGGACGTGCCCAAGGTGGCGGCGAGGGAGCGGGTGTGCGAGCCCCGGGGAGTCCTGGGACACAGGCCCGGGGGCCGGCGCGCCCCCACATCGCGGTTCTGGCTTGGGTGACGCTGATGCGCACCCTGCACTTCCTCGGCACGCAGAGCCGGGTGTCAGGACAGGGAAAGCGCGTGCAGGCGAGAGCCCGCCCCAGAGCGTCCAGTCCTGAAGCCTAGGGCAGCCGCGGACAGGCCACCTCAGGGGTGTGTGGCAGACGGACGTAGGCAGTTTGAGATCCACGCACACGAGGAGTGTTCCAAAGACCCCCGGGCGGGGGCAGCGCTGTGGGCGCCGCGGGCAAAGCCACCGCCCGTGACCGCGGCATCCCACCTGGAGAGTGGACTAGCGGATGAAGACTTGGCTAACCCGGCCTTCAAACAAGTCAGTGTTGGCCCGAGGTGACACAGGGCGTGGGTCCCCACGTCGATGTCCCATGTCCCCGTGAGGGCACAGCCTGGGAGGCGGCAGCAGCGGCTCTGCCCCCACGTGGGAGCCCCGGATGGAGCGGGTGGTCCCTGCCCCCCACGTGGGAGCCCCGGATGGAGCGGGTGGCCCCTGTCCCCACGTGGGAGCCCCGGATGGAGCCTGTGGTCCCTGCCCCCACGTGGGAGCCCCGGATGGAGCCTGTGGCCCCTGTCCCCACGTGGGAGCCCCGGATGGAGCCTGTGGCCCCTGTCCCCACGTGGGAGCCCCGGATGGAGCCTGTGGCCCCTGCCCCCACGTGGGAGCCCCGGATGGAGCGGGTGGTCCCTGCCCCCCACGTGGGAGCCCCAGATGGAGCGGGTGGCCCCTGCCCCCACGTGGGAGCCCCGGATGGAGCCTGTGGTCTCTGCCCCCACGTGGGAGCCCCGGATGGAGCGGGTGGCCCCTGCCCCCATATGGGAGCCCCGGATGGAGCGGGTGGTCCCTGCCCCCCACGTGGGAGCCCCGGATGGAGCGGGTGGCCCCTGTCCCCACGTGGGAGCCCCGGATGGAGCCTGTGGCCCCTGTCCCCACGTGGGAGCCCCGGATGGAGCGGGTGGTCCCTGCCCCCCACGTGGGAGCCCCGGATGGAGCGGGTGGCCCCTGTCCCCACGTGGGAGCCCCGGATGGAGCCTGTGGTCTCTGCCCCCACGTGGGAGCCCCGGATGCAGCGGGTGGCCCCTGCCCCCACGTGGGAGCCCCGGATGCAGCGGTGGCCCCTGCCCCGACATGGGAGCCCCGGATGGAGCCTGTGGCCCCTGCCCCCACGTGGGAGCCCCGGATGGAGCCTGTGGTCTCTGCCCCCACGTGGGAGCCCCGGATGCAGCGGGTGGCCCCTGCCCCCACGTGGGAGCCCCGGATGCAGCGGTGGCCCCTGCCCCGACATGGGAGCCCCGGATGGAGCCTGTGGCCCCTGCCCCCACGTGGGAGCCCCGGATGGAGCCTGTGGTCTCTGCCCCCACGTGGGAGCCCCGGATGCAGCGGTGGCCCCTGCCCCCACGTGGGAGCCCCGGATGCAGCGGGTGGCCCCTGCCCCCACGTGGGAGCCCCGGATGCAGCGGGTGGCCCCTGCCCCCACGTGGGAGCCCCGGATGCAGCGGTGGCCCCTGTCCCCACGTGGGAGCCCCGGATGGAGCGGTGGCCCCTGCCCCCACGTGGGAGCCCCGGATGCAGCGGTGGCCCCTGCCCCCACGTGGGAGCCCCGGATGCAGCGGTGGCCCCTGCCCCCACGTGGGAGCCCCGGATGCAGCGGTGGCCCCTGCCCCCACGTGGGAGCCCCGGATGCAGCGGTGGCCCCTGCCCCCACGTGGGAGCCCCGGATGCAGCGGTGGCCCCTGCCCCCACGTGGGAGCCCCGGATGCAGCGGTGGCCCCTGCCCCCACGTGGGAGCCCCGGATGCAGCGGTGGCCCCTGCCCCCACGTGGGAGCCCCGGATGCAGCGGTGGCCCCTGTCCCCACGTGGGAGCCCCGGATGGAGCGGTGGCCCCTGCCCCCACGTGGGAGCCCCGGATGGAGCGGTGGCCCCTGCCCCCACGTGGGAGCCCCGGATGCAGCGGTGGCCCCTGCCCCCACGTGGGAGCCCCGGATGCAGCGGTGGCCCCTGCCCCCACGTGGGAGCCCCGGATGGAGCGGGTGGCCCCTGCCCCCATATGGGAGCCCCGGATGGAGCCTGTGGCCCCTGTCCCCACATGGGAGCCCCGGATGGAGCGGGTGGCCCCTGCCCCCATATGGGAGCCCCGGATGCAGCGGTGGCCCCTGCCCCCACGTGGGAGCCCCGGATGCAGCGGTGGCCCCTGCCCCCACGTGGGAGCCCCGGATGGAGCGGGTGGCCCCTGCCCCCATATGGGAGCCCCGGATGGAGCCTGTGGCCCCTGTCCCCACATGGGAGCCCCGGATGCAGCGGTGGCCCCTGCCCCCACATGGGAGCCCCGGATGCAGCGGTGGCCCCTGCCCCCACGTGGGAGCCCCGGATGCAGCGGTGGCCCCTGCCCCCACGTGGGAGCCCCGGATGCAGCGGTGGCCCCTGCCCCCACGTGGGAGCCCCGGATGCAGCGGTGGCCCCTGCCCCCACGTGGGAGCCCCGGATGCAGCGGTGGCCCCTGCCCCCACGTGGGAGCCCCGGATGCAGCGGTGGCCCCTGCCCCCACGTGGGAGCCCCGGATGCAGCGGTGGCCCCTGCCCCCACGTGGGAGCCCCGGATGCAGCGGTGGCAGCCAGCTCAGGCATTCGGGGGTGATTCAGGATGCTACGTCTGCTTTCTCCCAAATAAGGTCATGGACGGTGCGTGTTACAAGAACCGTGCCTCTGAGCAAGGGCTTGGCGCGATTTGTTACAGGAATAAAGAGCCGGCGCTTTAATAGAGGATGTGTGAACAGAAACACCTTTATTACAAAAAAACAAAACGAAACAAAAACAAATTCACATTGTATTGAGCTACAATATGGCAGCAGATAAAAAAATGATTTGTACAGGGGGGAGGTACTAACAACATACTCCTGTTGCCAGGGGCCGGGAACACAGGGTCCAGGGCTCAGTAGCGGCGGGTGAAGCGGGCATCACTGGGCCTGCTCCCCCGGCTCTGTCCCCCGAAGCCGCCTTGCATGCCGCCACGCGGGATCACGTGGCCCCGGGAGGCCCCGCCGGGGGCGAAGCTGCCGCGCCTGGGAACAGGAATGGAGTCAGATTGGTCTGTGGAGCCCCCACCCCCGGCCTGCAGGGCCCCCAGGTCCCACCCCCGGGGATGCTGAGGGCAGGTGCGCCCCTGCACACGTGGGGGTGTGGCTTCACCAAGAAGGCTCCTTACCCGGACATGCCTCCGCGGTTCATCACATGGCCCGGCCCGGAGTGCCCCGACATGCTCCTCTCCCCACCTGCAAGACACCACTGCGTCGCACGGAGCACCCCCCCCAGGCGCCGCCTCGGCCCCCACACGGCAGCTCTCGCGGCTCCCCTTGGGCCAGAGCTCCAGAGGACGTCGCCCATGAGCGCCCCTGCCCACTCGGGCACCTCCCGCTCCCGGGCACTGGCAGAGCCGTCGCTCACCTTGCCACCGCTTGTGGTCCCTGTCCATCATGCCCCCGTCGGCGGCACCCTGCCACGCCCGGTCATCCTCCAGCCTCCGGCCGTGGTCCCCCCAGTCTCGTCTGCCCCTTGGAAAGAGACATCTCTGACTTGGCTGCCCCTCGGGCAGTGACCCACCCACCCTTCCTCGGAGGGCGCGGGGCTCAGGGCAGGCAGCCCACAAACCTGGGGGGAGGAGGCAGCCCCCGGCCTTCGCTCATCCTCTTGTCAGAGCCATAGCCCCACCCGTCGCGGGAGTCTCGGCCGTGGCGCTCCGGTCCTCCGTGGCGCTCAGGGTAATGCTGGGTTGGAAGAGGCGGAATGAAGAGGGAGCTTAGGAACCCACCGAGGCCCAAAGCCTGGGGGACACGGCTGTGCCCTCTGCAGGACATGTGCACACAGGCCACGGCCATGTCCTCCCAGGGCAGGGTCACCGAGGGGGAAACGGAGGTAGCGCTCAGACTCCCCCCATCAGGGCCCCTGACGGGCTCCCAGGGGGCACTCCGACCCCGTGCTGGCTCAGCTCAGAGAAAGGAACTCCAAGGCGGGCCGCCGGGAGCTATGCCTGCTTCCTCATTCCACGCCTTCTCTGGTGGGGAGGTCCCAGAGCCCCACTTCCTATCCAGCCTGGGAGAGCAGGGGAAGACGGTGGCCTGAGTGCCTGGATCCCTGCACCCGTGTGGAGCGGGATGGAGCTCCTGGCTGCCGGCTTCGGCCTGGCCCAGCCCCGGGTGCTGCGGCTGCTTAGGGAGTGAACCATCGTGTGTGCAGGCCAGCAGCGCCCTGGCCTTCACAAAGTCGCGTGTGGCCAGGTGCAGACCACAGCCCGGCAGCCCCGCCCCATCTCCCCGCCCCATGCGCAGCAGCTGCCACGGTGCTATTTCTAGGTACTACGGGGAGATGACTCGTCCTGTGTCCAGCTCCCTCAGCGGGCGGGCCTGGCAGCGCTCTCTGGGCAGGTGCAGGACACCTGTCAGTGGGAGCTGGAGAGCCGCCGCCCCTGGCCACCCCTGGCCACCCCGCGCCCCCAGTCCTTCCGTAGGCTGTGGCCGGCACAGCTGTGGGTCCTGGGCCCTGTCCCACCTGCTAAAAGCAGCAGCTTGTGTTTCAAACCCACGTTTCTGACGGCCACGGTGAACGCTCACCCGAAGCCTGTCTGCGGCACCCTGACCCTCAGAGTGTGACACGGCTTTGGCTCCAGGGTCCCACAGGTGTGAGCTGTGGCCTCAGAGGTGCATCCCAGGTGAAAAGCGACTAGAGAGGTGCGTGGGAAGGACACCCTCGGGGGACCCCATGCTCTCTGGACACATCTGTGTCCATCTCCCCCAGGGGACAGGGAGCTCACCCGCAGCCCAACACGAGGTGCGTCCTACCGACCCTGCAGCACCACCGCTGCCGGCCAGCCTCACCTCCCTGCCCAAGACAAGGCAAGCAGGCTGGCTCCTCCCCTGCCTGCGCACAACGCAGCCCCGCACCGTGAGCACAGCACTGCCAGACCTCAGGACCAGCCTGCGGGCATGGCGACCACGACGGCGGCCTTTGGGAAAGAATAAGGACCTTCCCCAGTAACCAGACAGTGTGGCCCTGGAGGCGAGGAGGGGCGTGAGGCCGGCCCAGGCTCAGCTCCCTAACGGACCGGTCCCTCACCAAGGCCTGGGCTTCCTGTTCCCTGGGGTCAAAGGTCGCCAGCTGCTCCTGGGCCTTCCGGGCCCATGCTGGCTGCAGACGAGGGCCCCACCCATCAGCTCTGACCGCCCTCACTCCAGGCTGCACCGGCTCCACCCCTGCAGCCTGGTGCTTACTGCCAGGCTCTCCGTGCCGCTGTGTGCAAGTCGCTCCAGGAGCAGGGACACGGGAGTCCGGGAAGGCCACTCGGCTCCTCCTGGGAGAGCAGAGCGTTCCGAGATGGAGCCGAGCGCGCAGCCGTGCTCAGGGAAAGGTGCCCCAGCAGGGCGGCAGGGCGGGCACTCAGGCATGACCATCGAAGCTCCAGGACGACGGTCTGGAAGCATGGTCAAGCCCAGGCTCTAGGGGCTGCGCTGTGGCATGGTGGGCTGAGCCTCTGCCTGAGGCACTGGCATCCCCTATGGGCGCTGGTTCCTGCCCTGGCTGCTCCACTTCCGGTCCAGCTCCCTGCGGATGGCCTGCGACGGCAGAAGATGGCCCAAGTGCTTGGGCCCCTGCACCCGCATGGGAGACCTGGAAGAAGCTCCTGGCTCCTAACTCTGGATCAGCCCAGCTCCAGCCACTGTGGCCATTTGGGGGTGACCCAATAACCGGCGGATGGAAGACTTGTGTGTGTAACTCTACCTCTCAAATAACTAAAGCCTTTAAAAAAGGGGGGGGGGGGGCAGGCACAAGCCATCCGATTTTTGTCCCCCTCCCCCCCCCCCCGGTGCTATAGTTTTCCTCAGAGGGAGGAGGGGAGGGGCCGAGAGAGAACGAGAGCCCATTCTAGGGATGAATGGGCAGCTGCGGCTGACCTACCTGGCCTTCTCGGTCTCCCATCATGGACCTTGAACCTTCTCTCCTGAAAGAGGAAGTTCACGTCACATCACGGGCGGAGGCGCTCAGGCGGGGTGACAGTGCAGGGCAGCACGGGGCTGTGCTGACGGAAACGGACACAGGCACGCCAGGACCACTGACCTGTCCACGGAGTGGTTGGGGTAGCGGCCCCGGTCCCTGTGGTCGAAGTCGTGGAAGCGGTCCTGGCGGCTGAAGTCCGAGTGGTAGCGCTCGTCCAGGGCGGCCCGCTTGGCTTCCGGCCAGTAGGCGTCGTCCCGCCTGCAAGGGCATCCAGGAGATGAAGGTGTCCACTCAGATCCCTGCCCTCAGCACCTGCGGCCCTGGCACCCAGGACACGAGAGGCCCCTCTCTCCACGAGGGCTCGGAGACATGCCCCCGACCCGGGGCTGCCCGTCGGGATCCCGGTGTCCCCTCAGGCAGCAGAGGCCCGGCTCTCCCAGCAGGACGGCGGCTCAGCCTCAGCTGGGCCTGCACACGGCTCTGGGGAAGCCCGCAAAGCCAGCGCCTCGCAGCCAACAGGGGCTCTGCCCCGCTCCTGGGCACCCTGACTCACGGAGGACCACGGCCGGCCCGAGGGCCCCTGGCACGCTCGCTCCCTACCCTAGCTGTGAACGCACACACAGAGCCTGCCAGGAGCGATGCTGGGATGCTCCGCCCAATCCTGATGGCAAGGCGTGGTTTAGGCTCCCTTCTCCCTGGTGTCTAACGTTACACGGCATCATCACCGTGTTCTGAAAGTTCAAATTCCCCTTAGCCTGCAGAGGAGGAAGGCGGCCACCAGCGACAAAGGAAGGAGAGCGACTCAGCAGGAGCCCCGAGAGGGGCTGCCTGCGATTCCAGGGAGGCAGCTGCCACGGCTCTCCTGTCTAGGGGGGGGAGACGCCCCACCCTCTGCTTCCTGGGAGCCCAGTCAGTCTGCCCCGTCTCTCCTACCAACACAGCGCACCCCCGAGCAGCGACGTGAGGTCCTGAGTCACAAGGCTGCGATCCAGACCCACCACTGCTGTAAGAGCCAAGGGACAGTGCTGTGGACCCTACAGGTGCCGTGGGACAGCTGGGCTCAGGGCTCAGGAAACCACGCCCGCCGAGTCTGCTGCGTTAGTCAGCTGCTCTCGGTCCCATCTCTGGTGCCGGCCGGGATGCAGCGAGTCCTCCCAGCGCAGGGCTCTGTAACAGGCCCAAAGCAGGCGCCCCGGGCAGCTCCAGGAGACCCAAGCCCGCCCTTCCCAGGCCCAAACCACGCTGAGACCCCTGCTGAAGCAGAGAGCCACACGTCAGGCTGCCGCACGGACCGGTGCTTCCTCTAAAAACAAGCTCTCCTCCGAGCTCGCGTCTGCGTCCCTGACCCTCGACTGAATGCCACAAGCCCAGAGGACTGCTGCTCACCGGCCGTCCAGGTCGTAGGGCCGCCGAGCCGCGGGCCGCCGCTCCTGCTCGTAGCGCAGCTCCTGCTGGCGCCGCAGCTCCTCGCGCTCGCGGTGGATGCGCTCCTGCTCGCGCCGGCGCTCCTGCTCCACGTGCATGCGCTCGCGCTCCAGCCGCTCCCGCTCCATGCGCTCGCGCTCCAGCCGATGCCGGTGGAAGGCCAGGCGCTCCCGGGCAAACTCCAGCCGCTCGCGCTCCTCGCGCTCCCACTGAGCCTGCAGGCGCTGCTCTCGCTCACTGCGCTCCCGCTCCCTGCGGGGACAGCAGCGATGAGGGCGGGAGCAAGGCCCCACGCAGGAGCGGCACGCTGCACACCCCAGCGGGGCCCAAGGACACCGCAGGCCAGGACCGTGAGCAGGCCTCTGCCCCGCCTGGCACCTCAGCTGGCAGGTGACACGGCGAGGTCAGAGTGCCCGTGTGTTTTCTGCGATCTGACAGACCACAGCGAGCTCTGGTCTCCCCGGCCACTTCCAGCGCCCCTCTACACCCTCACAGGTTCCCCAGACCAGTCTGCCCCCTCGGCCAGGGTCTCGGCTGCACTGAGCCGCTTTCCCTCTCCCCGCCGGTTAATGGAGTTTGTCTGGAACCCTCTTCTGCAGCTGTCCCCACCGCACAAGTTCAGCGCTCCAGACTCAGTGAGCACCTCTGCCCCCCGAAGCCTCCCGAGGGCGCGCACTTCTCCCGAGGGCGCCTGCCCGGGGGCTTTACGTCCACCGCGCTGTCAGGACCGCGGGGGAGGGAGGGGGGCAGGCGCAGCCGCACAGCCTGCGGCCCCGGGGACTCGTTTTCTTTCTTTTTCAAAGATTTACTTACTTATTTGAAAGGCAGTTACAGAGACGCAGAGGCAGAGAGAGAGAGAGATGGAGAGAGAGAGGGGGAGGGAAAGGGAGGGGGAGAGAGAGAGAGAGAGAGAGGGAGGGAGGGAGAGGGGTCTTCCATCCACTGGGTCACTCCCCAGATGACTGCACAATGGCAAGAGCTGGGCTGGGCAAGCCTGGAGCTTCTTCCAGGTCTCCCAAGTGGGAGCAGGGGCCCAAGCACTTGGGCCATCTTTTACTGCTCTCCCAGGCCATAGCAGAGAGCTGGACTGGAAGTGGAGCATCTGGGACTCGAACCGGCGCCCATATGGGATGCCAGCCCTGCAGGTGATGACTTTACCCACTACGCCACAGCACCAGCACCTTTCTTTCTTTCTTAAGCAGGGTTCAAGAGTTTCTTGGGGTGGGTGTCGTGGTGCAGTGGGTCAAGCCTGAAGCTGACATTCCGGCTAAGTGCCTGTCAAGTCCCAGCTGCTCAGCTTCCGGCCCAGCCCCCTGGGAAAGCAGCAAAGCCAGCCCACATGCTTGGGCCCTGCACCCACGTGAGAGGCGCGGAGTGTTCCTGGCTCCAGGCTGGCCCAGCTCTGGCTGCTACAGGGAGTGACCCAGTGGAGAAAGATCTTTGTTACTCTGCCTTCCAAACAAATCAATCTTTTTTTTTTTTTTCTCCCGACAGGCAAAGTTAGACAATGAGAGAGACAGAGAGAAAGGTCTTCCTTCCATTGGTTCACCCCCAAATGGCTGTTACGGCCAGAGCTATGCCAATCTAAAGCCAGGAGCCAGGTGCGTCCTCCTGGTCTCCCATGCGGGTGCAGGGCCCAAGCACGTGGGCCATCCTCCACTGCCTCCCCGGGCCACAGCAGAGAGCTGGCCTGGAAGAGGAGCAACCGGGACAGAACCGAACAAAAATCAAACGTTTCTTGACGACCTAAAGGAGCAGGGAGGCAGCAGCCCCATCCCACCCACAAGGGGCTCCGAGCGTCCTCCCAGCACACGGCTGCAGCCACGGGCTAACCGAGCGCGCTCCGGATGCCAACTCACCTGCGTGACTCCGAGTCTCTGGACTTGCGAGGCTCCTTGACCTTATCAAAGGACACGACAGACCGCTTCTCCCTGCTGGCCGACTTGCGGTCTTGGCTTTTGGAGGCCTAGCGTATGGAAGCGCATTACAGCGTCAAGGCAGCAATGACAACAGAGCAGGACCCATCAGGCCTGTCAGTGTAAGCATCCCACATGGAGACCAGAACCACGCGACATCCACAAGCGCTCTCTCCAGGGAACTCCTGGCTCCAGCTTCCTGTCTTGCAGCGCCACAGACACTCCCCAACACCTAAGGCTAAGGCAGCATCGGCCCAGCACAGGCGACAGGGCAGGGACGCGCCTCCCCCAGCAGCGGGGGCGTCAGTCCCGCACTCCTCACCCCAGGCTGCACAGCGCCTTCTGGGTGGGCCCGGCCAGTCTCTGCAGGCTCCCCACAGAGCACGGGGCCACAAAGCGTCTGTCGTTGGGGCTTGGCCCCTTACTCTGTGTGCCATCAGGACCGTGGGCAGCGTCACTGTGCCTGCGCCCTGCTTTGACAGTCACACCTCTTGGTTTCTGGCAGACAAAGAGAAGTCCCATTCACTGGCTGACCCTGCCACTGCCTGCAGTGGTCTCCAGCCAGGAGCAAGGCTGGGAGCAGGGGACACAGTGCAGGTCTCCCTGTAGGCGTCACGAACCAATGACCCGGGCTTCTACTGCTGCCTCCCGACGTCTGCATTACCACGAAGCTGGAGTCAGCAGCCAGGGGAGCAAACCCAGGCTCTGGACACTGAGCGCTCGCGAGAGCAGAGTTCAGAAATGCTCTTCCGTAAAAGACCAGTGGAATGAACTTGTCAAGGGAAGTGACCCACTGAGCTGGTGTTGTGGGGGTCAAAGACCTCACCAGTCACACAGATTATTCAGCACACTGCAGGGACAGCCAGAGCCGATGTTACATTTGTTTGCTAGGCAGAGAGAGAGCGAGAGGAAAGCCATCCCTGGTGAGCTCGCCATGGCTTAGGCCAGGCTAAAGCTGAGAGCCAGGAACTGAGTCTGGTGTCCCACGTGGTGGCAGGGACCCAGGTCCCCACGTTCCCCCTGCCATTTCCCAGGGTGTGTGTTAACAGGGAGCTCGAGCCAGGAGCCAGAGCTCGGCTCCAAACCCAGGCTTCAGCCGTTAAGCACACAGGGATCTTACACCAAGCGATCCAATCTCCCCGGGTCTGGAAAGGCAGGAAGGCAGAGCGCTGCGGAAGCCCCTGCGGCACACGTCGAAGCACCCGGGGAAGCAGGGCGCAGGCCTGCGGGGACGCCCGCCCCACTCACCCGCTCCTTGGACGCAGACATCTTCACGCTGATCACGGGCACGCCCTTAGACTTGTCCATGACCACGGTCCGCTCGGCGCCCCGGCTTCCTACACGAGAGAGGAGGGCGGGGACACCCAAGTGAGGAAGGGGAACGCCGACTGGGACCCTGCGTACCCGAGGGTGGGGCTGCCGCCGTTCCTGGCTCAGAGCAGGAGGCGAGCGGGCCCTCCCGAGCTGCCTTGGCGCAGTACCTGACTTGGTGGCTCGAGCTGCGTCCGAGGGCCCGGGCTTCTGCTCATCGGAGTCTTTGGTCTTCTCCCCGGCCCCCTCCTCACTCTTTCTGGCCTCCTCCTTCCTGTCAGCTTTCTCGTCCCTCTTGAGGGCGGCAGATCTGTGGGCGCAGCAGCGGGGTGCAGGGAAGCACACCGCCGTGGACGCAGTGAGCCCCGGGGCCTGGGGCAGGACGCAGCTCCCCTCTGGTGGCCACATCTTCCCCCCAAATGACTAACGAGGAGAGGGAGCCGGGGCCCAGGGAGGGCCACCCAGTACTCCGTCGTCCACAGCCATGGAACACGCCAAGGGTAACGAAAAAGCCAAGGGGTCGCCCTGGCCAACCCCCGGCCTCACCTCCGCCAGGGCAGAGGAGTACCTGTCACTGGCGCTCGCCTTCTCCTTCTTCCCCTCGCTGTCTCTTTTGTCAGAGGTTTTCTTCCCAGCAGGCTCGTTTTTTGCCTGAAAGAGACCACGGAGTCCAAGCATTACCTTACCTCCAGAAACCAACCGTGGGCCGGAAGACGGCGGCCACTCACCTTCTCCACGGAGATCATCTTCCCGTGCAGCTCCGTCTTGTGCAAGTGGTTGATGCACTTGGTGGCCTCCTCTGCTGTGGACATCGTGACAAATCCGTAACAGCGAGCTCCAGGACTCCGGGCGTTTGTCACAACCTTGGCGCCCACCACCTAAAGGCAGGCAACACGCCTTAGACACAGAGACCAGCGCCTGCTACCACTCCAGAGGCAGGGCACCGGACTTCCCGCGCGAGGGCCCGCCGACGGGCAGGGAGGGCCGCTCAGGGCCACCAGGTATGTGCGCGACAGGCACGGGGAGGAGGCTGCCGCGCCTGCCACGCAGTGCGCACCTGGTGAGCAGACGACCCCAGCACGGGAGTCCTGCAGAGGCTGCCATGGGCAATGCAGCGGGAGCACAGCCAGGGCCAGGCCTGCAGTGGGGCCCTGGCGGCCTCCAGGACCCTGACTCTGTACCACATTCCAGACCGCTCGGCTCTCCCCACCAGGCTGCCAGGTTCAAGTCACGGCTGCCCTTCGCGGACAGCACAGTGGCTCCGGACACGCCCCCCAGGGGCCTGTGGCCACAGCAGCACTCATACTTGTCCTATGCCACACGCTGAGCCCCACAGGAGGGTCTCCGGGGCTTGGTCTCCCACTCCGCCCTGTCACTCCTGCAGTGCTCCCGAGACACTACAGGTTCCTGGTGACACTTCCCTCCTGAGAACACCTGCCCTGAGGCCACCGCGGAGCCGGGCAAGGGCCTCTGGCACTGGAGACTGGGCGCAGGCTCCCAGCCACCGCTCTTGTATTTCTGCAGCCCAGGGAGCCGTTAGTTATTCCTGTAACGGAGCCAGATTGAAATTTTCCTCCTGCGGGGCTGGCGCTGTGTGCAGTGGATGCCTGCGATGCTGGCACCACTTCCTGTTCCACCTGCTCCACTTCCTGTCCAGCTCCCTGCTGACGTGTGTGGAAGAACAGCAGAAGACAGCCCAAGTGCTTAGGCCCCTGCACCTACACAGGAGACCTGGAAGAAGCTCCTGGCTCCCAGCTTTGTCTCTCCTTCAGTCTCTATATAACTCTTTCAAATAAATAAATAAATAACTCTTTCAAATAAATAAATGGAAAACAGATTTTCCTCTTTGTGAGTCCCTGGACTTCCATAACCAGGGCAGACGCTATGGGCGTGGTGTGTGATGACGGGCGATGCCCTCGCTGTGGCTGGGTCTTGCTGACTCGGAGGGACATGGAACCAGGTGTGACAGCTTACGAGGGAGGTGAGCTCAGGAACCCCGGGGTGGTGGTGGGGGAGCCACTGTGGCCGCCTGTGCCAGCAGAGCGCTGCAGAGGCGAGGCAGGTGCTACGGCTGGGAAGGCGCTGGAGGTGGCCCCATTGGAGCTGCCGCAGCACCTCCGAGGGCTTCAAGGAGCAGGACGGGGCAAGCTTCCCAGAGGCAGACGCGCACCACGCCTGGGCCAAGGTCACCCATGGCATCAGCTGCCCTGAGCCTTCAGTCCGGAGGACACAGGGAAGGAAGTCCAAAGCAGACGTGGGCCCTGGGAGCCCCACAGCACCAGCAGGCAGGGCTCCCAGGCTCCCAGGGCCCTGGCTCTGCAGGCACGGCTGTGCCACCGGCTCCAGCAACACCCTGGCTCTCACCTTCCCATACTTGCTGAAGAGGTTCTTCAAGTCCGTAGCCCTGGTTGTAGAAGAGAGCCCACTAACCCAGAAATTCCGGCCACAACTGCTACGACCTATTTCAAAGGAGAATTCTGATCAGAAACAATCCCACCAAAGTCTTGAAATAAGACGGCCACTCCAAACCAGACACATCCCTGCTTGTCCCCTGACAGCACAGCCCCCAAACTGGCTGTGGGTGGGAGGAATGGGTACTGCCCTCCCAAGAGGGCAACAGGACTCGGCCAAAACCACAGCGGGCAGAGACGTCAGGCTGGCCGGGCTGCAGGTTTCTCTAGAAAGCCACCGCACGGTGAGTGACGCCGCGAAGCCAGGCAGCTTGTTAGCATGCGATGCCGGCGGCTATGGGAAAATGCTGCAGCTGCTGCTACTTCCCGCATCACACATGTTTGCACTCACGTCGTATTTTGGGAACACGACAAAGAAGCAGTGTAGCCCAGTTCAACAACTTCTCAATGAACGACTCTGAGAATGGCTCACGGGACCCACGAATGTGAAACACTCCCCAGAGCAGGCGCCGGCCCCCAAGCGGGGCAGTGACGGACCAGGGCGCACAGAGGGGCTGGCGCTGAGGTGACCTACCCTTTTCCTCTCTGGAGAGCCGCTTCGTGTCCGAGTCATCGTCGACAGAACTAGAGACAAAAGACAGCGTCACTCCAGAGTGCAGCAGCTCGGCGGAGACAAACTCAAAGTCGCCAAGCACGTGCTGAGGTCGCATACCTACCCGCGACTTAGTTCTGAAAAATGATACCCCGACAAACTGGCATTGGAAATCTGACCTAACCATAAGATTTCAGACCCACAGGAGTTAATTAATTCTGCTGGGCAAAAGATAATTAGGAAGAATTAAAGAAAACAACCATGATAGGTTGAGAAAAGAAAAAAGATTATGTAATCAGTGTAAAATAAACAAAGAAATAAAACGTTCTTAGAGGTAAACTACAGTCTCAGCAGCCTGGCTGGCAACTGCAGACACACAGCGTGCGCGTCATTAACGACCAATGGAAAGGAGATAGCGTCTGGTCTAAAACTGAGAAACAACAAACCTCATTTTCTGATCAGCGCCCTCACTGGTTGAGGACTCTTTAGGAGCCGGAGGGACTTCATTACAAGCTTCAAAAGCAAACTTCTTCACGTCTTCTTTGCTATCTCTGGGCTCTGGGCTTGGGGCTTCCGTGGGCGCTTCCGCGACCTCCTGGCTAGAGGCCTCCGCGAGCTCTGAGGCCGCGCTACTCTGCTCAACTGGCTCGGCTAGCCCTACAGGCTCACAGTCCGTCCTGGCGCCTCCGCCCGTCTGCGCCACGGGCTCCCCACCCGTGTCTACCAGCGCGTCTGCCTTGCTCCACTGAGCTCGTGTTGACTCGCTGGCCAAATCTAAATCTCCCTCTTCCTCCTCCTCCTCCTCCAACTCCTCCTCCTCCTCCGGATGAGCATGAGCGCTGTCAAAAACGTCCTCTTCCTCCGCAAGCTTCCTGTCTGGCCCCACGCTACTTGTATCCTGTGCAAATGGCTGCTCCAGCTCGGAACCTTCTTCTTTTACTGGCTCAGACTTACAAGTTTCCCCCAAAATGTCGAGTATTTTCTCATTTTCTACGGATTTAACAGGAATAGAATGGCACAAGGTTTAATTACCAGGGAAATACAGCAATCACAAATGCGGCACTGGCACGGCGGCCACACTAACACGAAGAGAACCGCTAGCTACACAGAGATTGGAAAACCCGCGGCACACACAGTGACACTGCTCACGCTCCCTGCGCTCTGACCGACTGCTAGGTAAGCCTCTACGCTACATGGAAGAGAAAAGCATCCCAGAGATTTAACCCCCAAAACCTTCTGGCTGATTCTTGGCCGTCTTCGTTCTGTCGTCGATTACGTATGACTCTTTCACATTGAGCTTCCGAAGTCCAAGTTGCTTAACGGAACGTTGTCACCATTCACTGTCAGCTCGATTCCATGTTTCTTGGCAATTCTTTTAGAACAAGAGTCCAGCATGGAGACCAGAATGTCTTCTCGCGGGGCGGAGGTGTTGGGATTCTCATGAAGCTCTCTTCTGGAATCCAGTCACGTGTCAGGTGTACAATGCGTCTCCCTGCCACTGCCTGTGCTGCCTGCACTACACACCACACAATGACGGTACTGCCCGATATCACAAGATCTGTTTTGTGGGCTACAGTGGTTACGCGCGCTGAGAGGCAGGCAAGCTCTCTCCACACGTGCTGGATGCCCTCCGCACTGATCGGGCATCAGTTTCATCTCGCCAATACGCTGCGCAGTCAGCAGGGAGCCACTTTCACAGATCTGGTGATATGGCTGGGTTTCCAATCTCTATGCTCCTGGTATGCTCTGGGTTGTAAGCCTTCAGAACAAGGTATACTACAGTAAGGTAACTTTTTAAAATTAAAGAATACAAATTAGAGAAGGTAGAAAACTAGAATGGCTCCAAACCCCCGCTGCTAAGTTTTTCATTTAACAGTACCTGGCTCCAGAGACGGCTCTTCAATTTCCTGCAACAAAATACCACGAATGAGACTGTGCCGGAGACGGAACCGTTCGCTGAACCAAAGCTCTAACAAGAAGGGGACATTAACACAGAGTGGAGAAGCGGCCCCGCCCGCCTGGCAGCGCTCCTCGAATGGTTCTGGGGCCGCCTTCCTGCACCTGCTCTCTCAGGGCTGGAGGCGCCGCCGGCCCGGTGCAGAGGGCTCACGCACTGTCTATCCCTTTAGACTGAACCCTCGCACTCCAGGCGGAACGGGCTTTCACCTGTGCACGGTCAGTGTCTACAGTGCCCAAGCCACAGCACTGTCTAACGCACTTCACGGTTAACTTTCCGGAAGGCAGGAGAGAAAGCAGCCAAGGTGGCCTGACGGCCGTTACTGAGCATGAGGGGCCTGCCTGGCCCCCCCGGTGTCCTGGCATCCCCGCATCTCCGCTTCCCGTCAGGGACCCCCAGGCCAGCTCTACACACCAGCCAATGCCTCCCAGCGAGCCCTGGCATGGCACGCGTGCTGCCCACCTACACGCCCCGACAAGGCTCTCCAGGCCAGCTCGCTCCCGAGGCCCATCCCGCCCCTGCCCTGCTCAGGGCTGCTGCCTTCTAAAGAAAGGGCCTCTCTGAACGTGGCCCCCACACAGCCAGCTACACTGCTCTGCAACCCGGCCAGGTGCTAGGTGCGAGTGCTAAGCGCCTTCCCCACACACCCACTGGCTGCCAGACAGCCCGGTGCCCTTTTCCCCATAAGACGGTGGCCCGGGCACCGGGTAACTTGCCCAAGGACACAGAGCAGCTGGGAAGCAGAGACCAGCTCCGACAAAGGCTGTGACCGAGTCATCCGGGCCCCACTGCTGCTCACTCACCTCTGTATGCCCGGCAGAGAGGGGCTCCCTGGCCTGCCCCCGGGGCGGCCCTCGGCAGCGGCCCCACCCGCGGCAGATCAATCTCGGGGATGACTGGCAGAGCCAGGCGTCTCCCGGCCTCCTCTAGAGAAGCCCGCAGAGCCTGACTCGTCTCTGGGAGGGGAGTGACAGCTGCGCCTCTCCACAGCCGAGGGCACGAGCCCAAGGGTTCCCCGTGGTCTGCACCCCGCTGCTCCATGCCCCGGCCTGCAGCAGCACGTGCAGACCTGACGGGAAAGTGCCTTCTAAGTAAACAGCACAGGGCACCTGAATTTAAAAAACAAGGGGGGGGGGGGGCCTGGGCGTATTCTCATCGTTCACAGGACCTGCTCCTGAAGGAAGCACACGCCGCCCACGTCCACCTTACAGGCCGGCAGCAAAGCCAGGGCTGAAGTCAGCTCTCGTGGAAGACTTCACACTCACACGCAGGGTGAGGAACAGCCAGGCTGCTAGCGACAGACTGGGCAGTATCTGCGAGAAAACTTCCCGAAGTCTCCCTTTCCTGGCTTTCACGTAGGCGCTCGGCCCACCCCGCCATCCTACTGGGCCCACGCCTCCCGAGATTGTCAAAGCCAAGGCAGAAGTCCCTGGCAGCAGGCAAAGCCTAGGCGGGAGAGATCAGAAGGCACCCCCGCCCCTCTAGGACCCTGCCGAAGCAAGCCAGCCTCGCGCCGGCTGTGACTCCTGGTGCTACACAAAGCCTCTAGTGGTCTCCTAGCAACTGTGCTCTAACCTTTGAATCTAAAATGGAGACACAAAACCATTTACCTGCAATATAGTGAAGTCAGATGATGAAGTATCTAAATTGTTTATAGTTTCTTTGTCCTCTACCTGTAAAACAAACGGAGAAGTCTGGTTTTTGACGGCGACGCTAGGCGGACACACTGTGCTTCCGCACAACGAGCAGCTGACAGCCACGAAAAGCGTCCACGGCACAGGAAGTGCAACAGCCTCTGCTTCGGACGCCTCCAGCCAGCGTGGAGAAATGCTGTGCGCACAGGCCCGTCTGTGGCGAGGTCGGGACCCCACCAAAGTGGCGTGGGAGTGGGTGTGGCTTGCAGACGCAGCCGACAGAGGAAAAATCCCGCACAGGCAGAGAAGAGGAACGGACCTGCCTAGGCGCGCTGCAGCCCCAGGGCTCTTCCCGGGACTTGGGCAACCACGCCGAGCAGAGCCTTCGGCTGCCACTGCTTGCCCAGACCTGCAGGCCACGTAGGCTGGCACTGCTGCCCACGGTGAGATGGTACCCCGGACCTGTCCCAAAGCCACGTGTGGGCACAGGGCTGCCACAGCCCAGGGCACCCTCGCATGCTGCACCTGCAGGGGAAGGAACTGGCAGCACACTGATCTTTTCTACGAGGCGGGCTCCGCCCAGAAAGGCGAGGGACTCCCCAAACGCAGAAAAGGGTTCTGACACTTGGTGGCTCACAATACTTTTGGCTGTCTGCCGTCAGGCCCCAAAGCGAGTAGTCTTCAGGGAGCACTTTCTAACAGTCCTATCTTATTGCCTCCGTTGCTGAAGACAGACCCACACAAAAGGCAAACAGTCCAAAAACACGACAGTGGAAACCCTCCCGCTCCCTCCTTCCCGAGACCGCGACGCCAGCACCGCCTGGCTCCGCCCCCGTCCTCGGAGGCTGCTTCAGCGCGCCCAGCACCCAGCACGACAGTGTTGGTGGCAGTGCATCTCCTCACTGCATGGCGCTGGCTTCTGCTACGTGCGGCTCGAGCCGGCGGTCAGCAAGCGCCTCTGGTCTCTCAGGCTCCGCGGGGCAGGCGGCTGCTCTCCGCTTCGCCGCCGTCCCACCCTGAGAGCTGCCACAGGCACCGCAGTGCTCCACACACACAGGCACGGCCAGCGGGATGACTTCTGCTCTAAGCGTGTGATAATACCCATCGCTTTACTCCTCTCCAAATCTGTAATTCAGACCCAGAGAGCGCACAGTCGCACAAGCTAGGTTCTCAGCCCGAACGACACTGCTGCTGTGGGGGGTGCAGCGGAGAAACCACCACCTGGGACCCCAACCCCCACAGGGCAGGGCCTGGGGTTGAGTCCCGCCTCCACTGCCCGTCCAGCTTCCGTCTGGCACACCCTGGGAGGTGGCAGATGATGGCCCAAGGACATGGGGGTCCTGCCACCCACAAGGGAGACCTGGCTCCTGACTTTGGCCCAGCCCAGCCTGGCCCAGGTGACCATTTGGGAAGTGAACCGAAGTCCGAAAGACGTCTCTCCCTCTCTGCCTCTGTCGTCCTGCCTTTCAAATAAACAAAACAAATAAATCACACCTTCACTACATCTCAACTCCTTCATCACTACCAACGGACATCCAGGGTACTCCAGGATTCTCTTACAGAGTATATTTTCTTTATATATACATATATATATATATACACACACACACACACACATATATATATACATTTTTTTTTTGACAAGCAGAGTGGACAGTGAGAGAGACAGTGAGAAAGGTCTTCCTTTGCAGTTGGTTCATCCTCCAATGGCCGCCACGGTAGCGTGCTGCGGCCGGTGCACCGCACTGATCCGATGGCAGGAGCCAGGTACTTATCCTGGTCTCCCATGGGGTGCAGGGCCCAAGCACTTGGGCCATCCTCCACTGCACTCCCTGGCCACAGCAGAGAGCTGGCCTGGAAGAGGGGCAACCGGGACAGGATCGGTGCCCCGACCGGGACTAGAACCCGGTGTGCCGGCGCCGCAAGGCGGAGGATTAGCCTAGTGAGCCGCGGCGCCGGCCCAGAGTATTATTTTCTAATTAGGAAAGCAGCCCACGAGCAAAGCTGGGTATCCTTGCAACTGTACCAGTGTTTCTGCCACTCCCCTCAGGTGAGACTCAACAAGAGATAAGAGCTGTCCGGTCCATCTGCGTCTGAACAACTCGCAGCCATGCCCCCAATCAGATGCTCTCCTGGAAGGTGACCATCTGCTACCTCTAAAGATGCTCAGACAAGTTCCGAGAAGCAAGACAGCCACATTCGGAGCAATGGCACGAGCGACTGCTGGGCACGGGGCCACCCCTGCCGCTGAGGCTGCTGGAGGCCTGGCTGCAGGTGATCTGCGGCTCCTTCCAGGACCCAGCACACACAGGGACTACACAGGGTGCCTGGCAACTACTCATCTTGCTGGCCTGCTCTGTTCCTGATGGACATGAATCCCCACTTAGGTAAAAAAATGAATGCTACCAAGACAACGCGGCGTACGAGTTACACATCTGGACTGCGGAATTAGCCCGGCTTTCACTCTAAGGGACGTAGTGCCTGAGGGTGCTCAGTAGGTAAACCCACTGTGATTTCATTATACACTTCACATGGTCCTACCATGAAAACAGGCCAGACTTCCTAAGCAATGTCCAGGTCAGTGCTGCAGGTGGAGACACTTCCAAGGCACCGAAACAGGACTGGCTGACCAGCTGTCCCCAGTGTGCCTCTTGCTGTATCGTGCACATGGACAACTTCCGTGAGACATCAGTTCTCAAGGAAGCAAAGCGTGTTTTTAGAATCCTCCACATTTTGCATGTGAATAATGAAGCAATGTTCTACCCCACTGGCGTCTGAAGACCTCCGTTCCAGACACACACGTCAGCTCCTGCGCTCCGTGTGGGCGGAGCTCCCGGCCCGCTCAGAGACTGCGCGTTACCTACAGCGTGCTCGGGAAGCGGCTCCGGAAGCCCTCTCGCCGCGGCCTCGGCCAGCTCTCTGCTGTCAGACAGGGACTCCTGCAGGGGCTCGGCGTCCTCCTCCTCCCCGCCATCCGCAACGCTCCCGTTGTCGATGTCGGCTTCGTCCAGCACACTGATGTCCATCATGTCGATGTCCTGCAAGTTCTCCAGACTGGTCTCCACGTCCTCCTGCAACAGAGCCCGAGGCCGCCACGTGAGGCCGCTGGCCTTGCCTTTCCAGGGGCCGCCGCCAAGGCTGCACGTACCTGTCCATCCCCAGAATTCTCCTCGAGCCCGTTATCTTCCACTTCCTCTTCTTCTGGCTTCCGCCCTGAGGAGACAAGTGGCACAGCGTGAGAGCAATGCTGTGTGGTTTCCAGGACAACCAAGAGCCTTCCCGACGCAGGAGCATCTGGGCCCGGGCAGCCCCCATCTACTGCGGAGAGCGCCCAGGCAAGCGGGGGTGCTGGACGCCGGCCTGAGCATGCCTTCTTGTCAAGTGGCTGTGCAGGGAGAGGAACGCCTGCCACCAATGTGCTGCTTCTTAGCTGGGGACCAGGCGATCGCATTTCCCCACAGAAACAAACATCCAAAGCACAAGAAGCGGGTCCTGCCGGAGCGCACCGTGTAGGGACTCCGACACCCGCCCGCCCGCGGGAGCCCCGCCCACACACCATGCTTACCCCAGGTGGCGCTGAACTGCTGCGCCAGCGTCTTTCTCGGCATATGCTACAGCTTTCTAGTGATTTTTTGAGTGCTTTATTTTCATCTTGTTGAAAGGCAGAGACGGACTGAGAGAGAGCTCGAGATCTCCACCTGCCAGTTCACTCCCCAAATGCCGGGGTGAGGCCCAAACCAGGAACTCTACCCACGCCTCTCAAGTGGGTAAAAGGGGCCCAAGAGGTTGGGCCATCCCCTGCTGCCTCCCAGGATGCACTGGCAGTGAGCTGGCGCAGAAGCAGAGCCAGGCACATCAACGTGGGACACTGGCATCTCCGGGTGGGGGCGGGGCAACCCGCTGTAGCACAACGCCTGCCCCTCCATACTCTCACAGCGCTGCAAGGACGGACGGACGGACACAGACACGCGCACACCCACAACCCCTCATCTGATCTAATCAATGCCTGTGCCTGAACATTTAAGAGAAGATTTGGAAAGATCAACTGGCGAGATCTGCTTGCCCACAGCGACTGCCACCTCAGGACAGACTTTGGAAACAGCCTGAGCACTGTTAGGGCTTAGAAGGAATAAACCAAGAAGTTATGAAAAACCAGACCCAAACCCTGCCCCGTGCGGACTGTCGACACACCCTCACGGGGCCTTGTTCCGATGTCCGTACTTCATCAACAAAGAACACAGAGGGCCAGCGTTGTTGGTAGGCTGGCTGTTATGTGGAGTCCTGGCTGCAGGGCTTCTGATCCAGCTTCCTGCTAGTGCGCCTGGACGCAGCACGTGATGGCCCAAGTCCTTGGGCCTCTGCTGCCCACATGGGAGATGAGGAAGGTGTTCCTGGCTTTAGCCTGGGATAGGCCCGACCATTCTGGGCATTTGAGAAGTGAACCAGCAGACCAATCTTCCTGAGTTGTGGTTAAAACTGTACCTCTTGGCTGGCACCGCGGCTCACTAGGCTAATCCTCCACCTGCGGTGCCGGCACCCCGGAGTTCTAGTCCTGGTGGGGTGCCAGACTCTGTCCCGGTTGCCCCTCTTCCAGGCCAGCTCTCTGCTGTGGCCCAGGAGTGCAGTGGAGGATGGCTCACGTGCTTGGGCCCTGCACCCACATGGGAGTCCCAGCTGATCCTCTTCCAATCAGGCTCCTTGCTAAGTACCTGGACAGGCAGTGAGGATGGCACTCGGGCCATCTGCCGCCCATGTGGGAGACCAGGAGGAAGCTCCTGGCTCCTCCTGCCTTTTGCCTAGTCCAGCCCCAGTCATTGTGGCCATTTGGGGAATGAACCAGTGGATGGAAGATCTCTTTCTTTCCCTCTCTGTTTTATTTCAAGGGCAAAGTTACAATCTTCAGAAAAAAAGAAAAATATTAAGAGGCGAGGCTAGATACCTTTTCAGGCAATGGTGACCTTGTTTTCTTTTCTTTTTCTTAAAAAAAAAAAAAAAAAAAAAAAAGATTTACTTATTTGAAACACAGAGTTCCAGAGAGAGGCAGAGGCAGAGCAAGCAGGAGAGGTCCTCCATCTGCTGGGTCACTCCCCAATGACTGCACCGGCTGGCACTGGACCGATCTGAAGCCAGAGCTAGGAGCTTCCTCCAGCTCTCCCAGGAGGCTGCAGGGGCCCAAGCACGTGGGCCATCCTCCGCTGCTTTCCCAGGCACTTTAGCAAGGAGCTGGATCAGAAGTGGATCAGCTGGGACTCGAACCGGCACCCACATGGGATACTGGCGCTGCAGGCCAGGGCTTTGACCTACTGCGCCATAGCGCCATTCTCTGTGACCTTGTGTTTCAAAAAAAAAAAAAAGAGAGAGAGAGAGAGAGAGAGAGAGAGAATGCCATTTCCCCTAACCCAGCTTGACCAAAATACTACATGGGACAGTCTGTTCTCAAGCCAAAAGGTCGCCCTGCACAGCTGTGCTGGTGCTCACATCCAAACCTAAGCACTTACATGATCATCAAGAAATGATCAAATGGGTAGAAAACAGAAAATTGTAAATGATGGCATTAGAAGTTACAGCACTAAAGCAAAAATGGAAATCACTACATACAGCAAAAATTTACGGCAAAATGAAATTTTTGGTGTTTAAAACAGGCTTGGGGTCGGTGCTGTGGCATGGCGTGGTGGGTAAAGCCATCACCTGCACTGCTGCATCCCATACAGGTGCCGGTTCGAGTCCTGGCTACTCCACTTCTGAACCAGCTCTCTGCTATGGCCTGGGAAAGCAGTAGATGGCGGCCCAAGTCCTTGGCCCCTGTACCCACGTGGAAGATCCAGAGGAAGCCCCTGGCTTCAGATCAGCACAGCTCCGGCTGCTACAGCCAACTGGGAAGTGAACCACCAGATGGAAGACCCTCTCTCTCTGGGTAACTCAAATAAACGCATAAATAAAAACAGGCTTGCTGAAACTGAATTGTCTGATTATTTCCAATTTGAAGAGTAAGATCACACATAGGAAGCGCACTGCAGGGGCGAGCACCTGGGCTTAAGCTCCCGCTCTGCTCTCTAGTCCGGCTTCCTGCTGCTACAGAGCCTGTGTGGTAACAGGTGACAGCCCAGGTGACTGGGTAATACGGGCGGCAAAGACACAAACCCCAAATCCTAATCACTTAGACCGTGTTTTTCCCCCAGGGATAGGAATTTCCTTATAACATTAAGTATGCATTACCTGACTTCCTATATTCTAATGCCACTCATGTTTTGGGATTATCTTACTTGGGAACAGAGGAGACCATCACCCTAATACTAGAATCCAGTAACTATGTGCACATAGCTTCGGGCTGCTGGCTGGGACCCCATCCCCATTTTATTTCTTTAGCAAAACACCTTGAGCCTCAAAAGTAAGACTGGGGCTCAATCCGGGGGTCCCTGGAACCAGGCCAGGAAGATGTGTGAGAACGTGTCTCCAGAAGGACCCACTGGGGAAAGCCACTCTGACTGGGGAAGGAGGCCTTCCTGCGGATGAACGTGCTCACAGCCGTCAGACACTGCTCGTGACGCTCACACAGACAGTGCCGGCCGGGGCTCGAACGCCTCCACTTCCAACCTGGCTTCCTCCTGATGTGCCCTCTGGAAGGCAGCATGACGGTCCAAGTACTTGGGCCCCGTCACTCACACGGAGACCCACGACGAGCCCTGGGCCCCGTCACTCACACGGAGACCCACGACGAGCCCTGGGCCCTGTCACTCACACGGAGACCCACGACGAGCCCTGGGCCCCGTCACTCACACGGAGACCCACGACGAGCCCTGGGCCCCGTCACTCACACGGAGACCCACGACGAGCCCTGGGCCCCGTCACTCACACGGAGACCCACGACGAGCCCTGGGCCCTGTCACTCACACGGAGACCCACGACGAGCCCTGGGCCCCGTCCACACACACGGAGACCCACGACGAGCCCTGGGCCCCGTCACTCACACGGAGACCCACGACGAGCCCTGGGCCCCGTCACTCACACGGAGACCCACGACGAGCCCTGGGCCCCGTCACTCACACGGAGACCCACGACGAGCCCTGGGCCCCGTCACTCACACGGAGACCCACGACGAGCCCTGGGCCCCGTCACTCACACGGAGACCCACGACGAGCCCTGGGCCCTGTCACTCACACGGAGACCCACGATGAGCCCTGGGCCCCGGCCACACACACGGAGACCCACGACGAGCCCTGGGCCCCGTCACTCACACGGAGACCCACGACGAGCCCTGGGCCCCAGCCACACACACGGAGACCCACGATGAGCCCTGGGCCCCGTCACTCACACGGAGACCCACGATGAGCCCTGAGCCCCGGCCACACACACGGAGACCCACGATGAGCCCTGGGCCCCGGCCACACACACGGAGACCCACGATGAGCCCTGGGCCCCGGCCACACACACGGAGACCCACGATGAGCCCTGGGCCCCCCAGCCACTCACACAGAGACCCACGATGAGCCCTGAGCCCCGGCCACACACACAGAGACCCACGATGAGCCCTGGGCCCCAGCCACACACACGGAGACCCACGATGAGCCCTGGGCCCCGTCACTCACACGGAGACCCACGATGAGCCCTGAGCCCCGGCCACACACACGGAGACCCACGATGAGCCCTGGGCCCCGGCCACACACATGGAGACCCACGATGAGCCCTGGGCCCCGGCCACACACACGGAGACCCACGATGAGCCCTGGGCCCCAGACTTTGGCCTGGGCCAACTCTAAGTGGTTGAGAGCCTTCGGGGCATGAACTAGTAGACGAGAAGATCTCTGCACCTGTCTCTTTAATAAAAACGGGGGAAGCAATGTGATCAGGAGACACTCTGGTGAGACCTAGAGCGCCATCACCTCCAGGAGCCCCAGCTCTTCTGTCACAGTGAGCCCTCGGCCTTGTTGGCGGCCTGCAGTCCACAGGCCGACTCTGCTCCAGCCCTGACCCAAGCCCTGCGGGTCCCAGCTCCTCCCCTTCGTCTCAGGGACCACGTCCTAACTCACCTCTCTGCTGCCTCCTGCGTGGCCCTGGGATGCCCCAGTGACCAGGGGTCCAGTCTGCGTTCACTTGATCACACAAACACGCTCGTGACAAGACGGACCCCCGGGGTGGCCCTTTCATCCAGCGGGAGCGCCTCTGGTTAGGACACCTGTGTCCCATCAAGATGCTCCTGGCTCCAGATCGGCCCAGCTCAAGCCGTTGTGGCCATTTGGGGAGTGAACCAGTGGTTGGAAGACCCTTCTCTCTCTCTCTCTCCCCCTCTCTGTCTATAAATCTCTCAAATAAATAAAATCTTTTACAAAAGCACTAGCTTCCCTTACATCTAAACAGCCAGGAGATCCTGAACGCCTTTCGTCAGCCTGTTGATGGCCCCGATCATTGCTGACTGGGCTGTTTTGGCTGATCTGCAGGAATATCACTCTGGAGATGACAGATGTGTTCATCTACGCCATAGTATTTCCTCCCAGCACGCTGTGTATCTTAATTCTCATGCTATCTTCCGTGGAGAGCTTCGAATTGTATGTAGTCCAATGTATTTTTCTTTACAGTTCCTCAGTTTTTGTCTCCTTGTGGGTCTTCCTTGCTCTTACATTATAAAAGAGCTGAAATTTTGATTGAGCGTGGGAAGAGAGAGGAGCAGAACTTCAGCCAGCCAACTGCTGCAGCATCAGTTACTAAGAAACCCTTTACAAACCAGCCACTCCTCAAAGCTCCCCTCCTCACTGTTTTCAGATTTTTAGTTATTTTTATGCCCTTCTTTTAATTCTACCAAATTTCTTTTAGGTTACTTTGGGAGGAAATGGACAACTCTGTGACGTGAAATCATCAAATCAAGATAAATCTCAAGTTAGTCATGCCACAGGTCCGGAATATTTCCTTTAGCTTTACTTGCTACTCAGAAACACCGTGCGTCGAGAGCAGGCCTTCAGCCCAGTGGTCCAGGTGCCCCGTCCCAGGACAGCACGCGGGCCTGACCCGGCTCTGGTCCCAACGCGTTACGTGCTGTAATGTCCGTCTGCAGGACCCTGCTGAAGTCTGTGATTTGCAGACGATACGACTGGCGACCATTCCCAAATCCAGGGTGTCCACCAGGTCCCCGCCCAAGTCCTGGCTCCTGCTTCATGTGGATGTGGCCCCTGCGAAGCAGTGGCGATGGCTCAAGTAGTCGGGGTCCTGTCCCCCTGCAGGAGACCCCAGGGAGTGCATACTCCTAGAAGCCGGCCAGCGCCAGGCAGCCTGCTGCCACTGTCTGGACAGAGTGCTGGCTCTCAAGCAAACAGGAATCACTGAAAATAAGGGCAGGCACGTGATGCAGCGAGTTAGACTGCCCCTGGGGTGTGGGGCCCAGGCTCGAGTCCCAGTTACTCTGCTTCCACTCCAGCTTCCTGCTCACGCAACCCGGGAAGCAGCAGCTGAGGGCCCAGGTACTTGGGTCCCTGTCACCTATGTGGAGACTCCAGAGGAATTTTGGGCTCCTGGCCCAGGCCTGGCTCTTGTAGGCATTTGGGAAGTGAACCAGCAGATGGAAGGTATCTCTCTATCTCGCTTTCTCTCTCAGGTTCTGCTTTTTTAGGAAAACGAAAATGCATACACATTAAAGCAAAGACCGCCGGAGATCGAGCAGTAACAGCCGTGCCTAGTGAGCAAGCTCAGCAGGCGGGCCGCTCACGTCTCCCACAGTGCTCAGCTTCTCTGGCTGGCTTCTAGCTGCCCTCACGGTACCTCAATCTGTAGGCCTCACCCACACTGGCCTGTGAGGAGCTGACCCCAGTGGCAGCAGTGTGCATCCAAGTGCCCAGAACTCGGCGGCTCCCAGCACCTTGCACAGAAGGAAACCAGGCCCCTGGAAGAAATGGTTTACTCTTCTGGGGCAGGAAGAATGCCCGATACAACTGAGGTGCCCCGTACCAGTGTAGAAGGGTTCCAAGAATGACACGGACATGTGCAGTCGACACACGGCAGCCAGCCTGACAGGGCTCCAGGAGACAGAACAGGAGGCCGGCGCCGCGGCTCACTTGGCTAATCCTCCGCCTGAGGCACTAGCACCCCGGGTTCTAGTCCCGGATGGGGCACCAGGTCCTAGTTCCGGCTGCTCCTCTTCCAGTCCAGCTCTGTGCTGTGGCCCAGGAAGGCAGTGGAGGATGGCCCAAGTGCTTGGGCCCTGCACCCCATGGGAGAGCAGGAGAAGCATCTAGCTCCTGGCTTCAGATCAGCACAGCACGCTGGCCACAGCAGCCATTAGGGGGGTGAACCAAAGGAAGGAAGACCTTTCTCTCTTTCTCTCTCTCTCTAACTCTGCCTGGCAAAAAATTAAAACAACGACAAGAGACAGAATAGGTAAGAATGATGAAGGTGAATGACCCATTAATGAACTCGGAATCTCGAGGTCAGGGCAAAGAGCAAGCAAGCCATTCCCTCACACGGGCAGAGAAGGGAGCAGCGGAATGAGAAGACGCCACACACACACGCGCACACGAGGCTGGGCCTGGCCTGCTCATGAAGAGGCTGGCTTAACTTGCCTGCATCCCACGTCAGAGCGCCTGGGTTCGAGTCTTGGCTCTGCTCCTGACCCCAGCTCTCTGCTAAAGCCTACCCCGAGAGGCAGCAGGTGATGGTTCAGATAACTGGAGACCTGGACTGACTGACTGGCTCCTGTGAACGGCCGGGGAGCGCACCAGACGGGAGCTCTGTCTTCCGACGGCCTGGGCGGGCGGGCGGTGTGATCCTATCTGGCACTCGTCATGAGGAGTGGACGAGAACCAGTGGAGGCGGAATTCCAAAGGGTGCACAGGACGTTACAGTCTCCGTGGGTCCCCCCCACGGATGTGACGACACAGGGTGAGAGGTAAGTGCAGGGGGAGCACGCACTGCACCGCAGTCACTGGGCCAGCACTCGCCTCCCGACAGGCACGCGGGAGAAGCATCACAGCCAGCGGATCCTGAGCCGGGCGCGAGGGAGCCACAGCGCCACCGCTCAGGCTGAGCAGCAGGCTGCGTCAGGCGGCCGCGCTGCTCCCACGGCACTGTCACGCACACAACGCCTGCCCGAGCGGCGCGTGACCCTGGGGTTTTTTCTTTTTGAGCAATAAAAACCATCGGAACAAACGGACTCTAAATAAGGTCAAAGATTAGATCACAGCATTAGATCATTTTGCTAGTGGTGGTTACATAACGTCTGCTTTTGGGAAATATTTCAAGATGTAGGACAAACGGGCACGTGCCTTCCACTTGCTATGCAGCAGGGAGGACAGAGCCGGGGCACTGAGTCACCGACACCGGGGGGCCTGGGGAGGCGCGGGAACCCCCTAGACTATGCTCGCCACCTTCTTCTTCTGCAAATGTCAAAACAAAGGAAACAAACAGCGAACGGCGCAGGATTAGGCAACACTGACCAAGCAAACACGCTGGCTCTGTTTCTCCAGTTCCCGAATATTCTCAAGCACTGCAAACACGCCATCAACTGCCTGTGCAATGATGCCACTACAACCACTCTACTTGGCTGGTAAATATTTCAGGATTTCTGCTAAACACATCATTGGCGTAAAACTGCTTTGGAGGAGTGTGGGGGTTATTTGAGATATCCCTTCTAGAACTCCAAAGCATTGTGAGTTCATTAACAACTCAATTTTCAGTTAAAATTATGATTAAAAATCTGATAAGGTAGTCAGAAAGAATTCTGTGACAGAGGCAGACCAGCCCTATTCAATACAACGTCTATAAGCGTCCAGAAGAAACTAATCATGCCAACTTTAAAAAAGATACAGAAAAATTCCAGAACCAAAGCTCGTCTATGAGAAGAGCAGTGTTTTGGTTTTGTTTTTGCTGGAGAATGGGTGACAAAGGGGGATAAGCAGTCTTTCTGAAGACAGAAATGTTCCTAATTTTGATCCCTTCCAATCTCACATATTTAAAAATACATTCTAAATGAACTAAACATCCAAATGTAAAAATTAAAAAGAAAGTACAGGGGCTGGCACTGTGGCGTAGAGGATAAAGCTGCCGCCTGCACTGCCGGCATCCCCTGTGGGCGCCAGTTCAAGTCCCGGCTGCTCCACTTCTGATCCAGCTCCCTGCTGTGGCCTGGGAAAACAGCAGAGGATGGCCCAAGTCCTTGGGCCCCTGCACCCGCGTGGGAGACCCGGAAGAAGCTCCTGGCTCGGACTAGGTTGGCCCAGCTCCGGCCGTTACGGCCGACTGGGGAGTGAACCAGTGGATGGAAGACCCCTCTCTCTGTCTCTCCCTCTCTCTCTGTGTAACTCTTTCAGATAAATAAGTTAATAAAATCAGAAAAAGCCTGTACATTTAAAAAAAACAAAAGAAGTGACAAACCACCGGGGGACACTTGGGCTCAGGGCCTGACAAGGCCATTCAGCAAACAGCAGGGCAGGAGCAATGCACATGGATAAAAAACCCCCACATTTAAACAGATCATATTCAGCGTTCCATCAGACAGTCCACCAGGCACATCTGAGAGCTATCTGTTCGTAGCTATTTTAAAACAAGCTGTCAGGGTGAGGGAGGGAGGAAGAGAACATCACTACGCTCTCAGAATTTTATCTACAAACTACTGAATCTGTTAAAAACTAATTAAAAGTTATAGATACAAAAAGTCAGATCCTTGACTCCGAATTCTGCTCGTAGTAAACTACCAAACACTAACTGTGCAGTCCTTCAACTGTACAGGTATCTCTGGACACAGCACCACTGAAAACGCCAAGCGAGGGGCCGGGGCTACGCTCAGCGGGCTAAGCGGCCACCAGCAGCGCTGGCCTCCCATACGGACCCCGGTCCAAGTCCCGGCTGCTCCACTTCCGAACCGGCTCCCTGCTGCTGTGCCTGGGAGAGCAGCACAAAATGGCCCAAGTGCTTGGGCCCTGCACCCGCATGGGAGACCTGGAAGAAGCTCCGGGCTCCCGGCTCCAGCCTGGCCCAGCCCTTGCAGTTGCCGCCACCTGGGGAGTGAACCAGCAGATGGAAGACCTCTCTCTCTCTCTCTCTCTCTCTCTCTCTCTCTCTCTCTCCCTCCCTCCCTCCCTCCCTCCCTAACTCTGCCTTTCAAATAAATGAAATAAATCTTAAAAACCAGCCAAGTGAAACTTGGGTAAAAGCCTCCCTAGAGAAACGAGAACACTGGCGAGCTACCCTAGGGTCCCCTGGAGGGGCTACCGGGCTGCCCCAAGAACCAGGGCTGTTTCACGTGCGGCACCGGAGAGAAGCCCTCGCCACACTGAGCGAAAAGCCCAGAAGGGCGCCCTCCAGAGCAGGGCCCGTGCCTAAGGGAGAGCGGGTGCGGCCAGGTGAGTGAGCGGACCCAGCGGACCCGCCAGGGCTGTGTGCAGCCTGCAGGGCCTCCCGCCTGCCAGTGGCGGCGTCTCCTCTCCTACCGGGGGCACCGTCTACTTTCCACTCCACGCCTGCTCCCGCGAGCACGCTCGCTCTGACCCACAAGGACAGGAAGGCGGCACAGCAGCTGTGACCAGGCCCTCGGGCCAGCAAACTCAGGACAAGCCGGCGCCCACCTGCAGCTGGCTCGCTCTTAGCGAGTCGTACAACGTCACTGGGCAAACCAGAGAAAGCAGCCACGCGACACAGCCCGTCTCCACAACCTGGCCGGGCACAGGGCGCGGCGCCACCACGGCTGAATCCGGCCGGGGCCCGGGCGCCGCTGTGGACGGGCTGGCAGGCTGTCCTTGGTCACCCAGGCCCAGGGGGCCAGGAGCGCGAACCCCGAGCCCCGTCTCCCCGCCTGGCGAGGGTGGGCGGGCACTGGAGAGAGGCCAGCGGCGGCGGCCAGCAGTGCTGGGGGCCGTTCTCTCTGCAAGCCGGGGCAGCCTTAGGCGCAGCGCTCCCCGCCCCAACGCGGCCTGCGGCTGGACAAGCGCACGCAGCCCTGCTCCCCGCCCCGCGCCGGGTACCTTTGCTGGACCTCTTGGACATCTTCTTGCTGCCCTCGGAGCTGACTTCGATCTCGTCGGGGTCCCCACCTTCGTCCTCGATGGCCTGCGGGGAGCGCACGGGGCGGGTGACGTCAGCGCCGCTCCCCGTCCCGCTCGGGGGTGCGGGGGCCGCCCGGGGCTCTGCTGCACGGACGGACGCTCCATCTCCGCGCGGGGCCCGCGGGCGCTCCCTGCTCCAGCCGAACTGGGGGGGGGGGCGCACCCAGCTCCGCCTCTCAGAAGACGGGGGCGGGGCGGCGCCTGGCCCTGCAGCTGGGAACCGCGTCCCGCACCCGGGGGCCCGGGTTCAAGTCTCAGCTCTGCTGCTCCTGCCGTTGCACACCCCCCCGGGGGGGGGCACAGCCACGTCCGAGACCCGGATGGAGTCCCGGCTCCCGGCGTGCACCTGGCCCGGCGAAGCAGCACAGCCGGGCCCCGTCCCCCGGCCGGAGAGAGGAGAGCTGTGCGCCCCGGGAGCTGACGGCGACCGAAGGTTCTCGAAGGCTCACCCCCGCCCACGGCCCGGCCCGGGTGCTGGGCCCCCCGGCGGGCGAGGACAGGGCCCGCTCGGCCCTCCCGGCATCCTCCCCGGTCCGAGCCACGCACGGATGCCCGCTCGCCAGCGCCGGCTTCCTCAGCACGCCCCGCCCCCCGCGCCTGACAACAAACCCCGGAGGGCGGCCGGGAGGCGGCGGCGAGCGCAGAGGGGCGCTACCGCGGCCAGGGTGACCTTGGCCGAGTCCCTTCCCTGCGCCCCGGAAGTGAGGGCTCGGGGCTCCGGGCCCCGCTCTCCGCGCCGGGAGCGGAGCCCTCGCCCGCGCGGCCCCTGGCCCGCCCGCCCGCCCGCCCGCGACGCCACCTTTTTCAGCCGCTCCATCAGCACGCTCTTGTTGCCGCTCGAATCCAGGTTCCGCTTCCTCAGCTCCGCCCGCAGGTCGATCACCCGCAGCTCGCTGAGGCGACGCGTCCCGGCCTCCGACGAGGCGGAGCTCAGAGCCGCTGTGCCCGCCGCTCCCGAATCCCCCAGGCCCGACAGAGTCTCCGCCATTCCAGGAAGCCTGGCTCCGCTGCCCACTTCTCACAGAACCGGGCCGGTCTTCCGTCGGCTCCTCGCACAAAATGGCGCCGCCTGCGAGGGAACCGCTCCAGCCGCCCCGGCGCGCCTGGCTTCTGCGCAGGCGCAGCCGGCGCGAGCCCGACGCTCCCGGTCGCCTCTGCACATGCGCGCTGAGGGCCGCCGGAGACGGGGCGCATGCGCGTGGCTCGCCGGCCGCCTCCCGCCGCGGGCGGCCGGCGCGCGTGCGCGCTGCGGTGCCTGCGCCTGCGGGCTGCGGCGAGGAGCGTGCGCGCTGGTTGCTAAGAGCGCCGGCGAGGGAGGGGGCGCGGCCGCAAAGCGGGGCGGGAGGAAGCGAGTGCGTTTTCCTCCGAGGCGGCGCCATTTTGTGCTCAGAGCCGCTGCAGCCGCGGGCGGTGCGCGGCCGGGCGGGCGAGGATGTCGGAGACCCCGGCCGAGTCGGGCGACTCGGGCCCCGGCGCGGCCGCCCCGGGCTCTGGCGCCTCTGAGGCCGGGACGCGGCGCCTCAGCGAGCTGCGGGTGATCGACCTGCGGGCCGAGCTCAAGAAGCGGAACCTGGACACGGCCGGCAACAAGAGCGTGCTGATGGAGCGGCTCCGGAAGGTGAGGCGGCCGGCTGTGTGACCTTGGCCGCCGCCGCCCCTCTCTGTGCCCCGCGCCCCGAGAGCCCCCGCTGGCCGCGCCCTCGCCTCGGCGACCTTGGGCCGCGGCTGCCGAGGCCGGGGCGGGCGCGGGGCCGCCCCGCAGTGGGCGCCCAGCGCAGTGCCAGCCGGGGGGGGGCTTCCGGCGCCGGCCCGGGCCCCTGCGTGGCCGCAGCGGAGCTGGGCCGCCCCGGCCCGCCAAGCGCGGCCTCACCCCGGCGTCTCCGTCTCCCCTAGGCGGTGCAGGAGGAAGGGCAGGACCCCGACGACATGGGCGGCGAGCTGGAAGGCGCCGGCCGGAGGCTGGCAAAGAGGTTCGCCAGAGGTGCGTGGGCCGCGCTGCGGGCCGGGGCTGGGGTCGGGGGTGGGGGCTCGCAGGGGCCGGGCCGGGCCTGAGCGCTCGCCCGGGCCGGGAGGTCCAGGCTGCCCCGCGTCGGCTGCGTGACCCGCGCTGCGTGCGGGCGGCGGCGGGGCTGGGGCCGGGGCTGGGGTCGGGGGTGGGGGGCTCGCCCGGGCCGGGAGGACCAGGCGGCCCCGCGTCGGCTGCGTGGCCTTAAGCCTAGAAGAGGGGCGCCGAGCTGAGGCCACGTAGGACACGAGGGCCCAGCGTGGACAGAGCGGCTGTCACCCGTCTGCCTGGTCCGTGCCCTTGTGGTTTTTTTTTTTTTTTAATTTAGAACTTTTTTTTTTTTAAGAGTTATTATTTATTTGAAAGGCAGAGTTGCGGCGAACGGGAGAGGGAGGTCTTCTGTCTGCTGGTTCCTCCCCATGGCTGCCTGGGCCAGGCTGAGCCGGGAGCTCCCCCGGGTCTCCCCCGGGGTGCAGGGGCCCAGGCACTCGGGCCGTCCTCCGCTGCCTCCCAGGCGCGCCAGCAGGAGCCGCGTCGAGTGGAGCCCCCGGGCCCGGAGCAGGCGTTCACGTGGGCGCGGGTGCTGCGGGAGGCAGCTTAGGCCCCCTGGTTGCGTGCGTGGGCCCTGGCCCCTGTGCGTCCTACCCCTGGAGGCGCGATTGCTGGCACGTGTGTGGTGCTGTCCCCTCTCCCCATCCCCGCAGCGGCGTTCTGTCCCCGTGGAGTCCGCGTTCCGGGCGTTTCTCGGCGGGGGGGGGGGGGGCAGGTCATGGACGCGGGGCCTCTGAGCGGTGTTTCCGCCCCGGGTCGTTCCTGCTCACGGCCGATGGCAATGACTTGAGTGTTTGTGTGCGCGAGCGCCGCGGACCAGGTCCTCGCCTGGCCGGGACAGCGGCGCTTCTGAGTGTGGGAAAGGCTGCTGTAGCTGACCGCGGGCTCAAGGGGACTCAGTCGGGAGTGGGAGTGGGAGTGTGTTTCGCCGGTGCTGTTTCGCCGGTGCTGTTTCGCCGGTGCCGCGTTGGAACTCCTGGCCGGATACCGCACCTCGTCCAGGGGCTCGGTGATCAGGAGCCCGAAGGAGGCTGGGAGCTTCCTGGAGCGGCGATGCCCGCTTAGCACCGCGTCCGGGTCTTGGCGGGCCTGGGCCTGAGCGGTTGGACGGCAGCCTCAGCCTGGCGCTGGGCGTCTGAACGCCTGGGTGACAGCGTGGGCGAGGGGCGGCTTTGCACACGGTGGGGGGGCCACGCTCAGGCTGCCGGGTCCACCCCAGCTCCTGAGCACCTGCTCTCCCTGCGCACACATGGGAGACCTGGATGGAGCTCCTGGCTTCAGCCTGGCCCGGCCCCAGCTGGTGGGGTATTTGGGGCCTGAGCCAGGAAACAGACGATCCGGCCCGCCACGCCCCCTCTCTTTTTCTCTGTCTCTCAGGTAGATGGAAAGGTTCCGTAAACAACACCAAGCTGGGGGTAGATCGGGACTGGTTGGGGTTAGCCGCTGCTGTGGGCACGGAGAGACCGCCCCAGAGCCTCCCCGATCCAGGTCCTGCCCTGAGCTGGGGGCTCTCTGGAGCAGTGGGCACCTGCGCAGCTGTAGGGGGCTCTGGGCGCTGCGGCAGCCTGGGGTCATGCACAGCCTGTGTCTCGCCCAGGAGCTCGCCAGCACCGACTCCTTTTGGGAGTCCAGAGGCCCCCCGCCGTGGGACGGACATGGTCACGGGGAGCGGCCTCGCCCCGCAGGCACATGGAGGGGGTTGAGGTGGTGTCTCCCGGTGACAGCCCGGGTCTGTGGAGTGGAGTGCGGCTCCTGCTCTGTCTCCGCCCACCAAGGCCAGGGCGTGGGCCGGGGCTGCCCCTGTGATGCCCGCCAAGGCCCGGGGTCCGGGGTTGGGGGCACTGCTGAGCTTGGGGGACACGGCCGGGATGCTGAGGCGCTGGGACCGAGAGGTGCTCTTGCTGTCTTAGAGAAGTGATAAAAAATCCAAACTCTCTGGGTCGTGTGGGAACGTGGGAACGTGAAGTGACTTGTGAGTGTGCGTAGCGGGAAACGCTCCTCACTATGCAGAGCATTGGGGGGGGCCCCAGCGGGGTTTCTGCACGGGGCCACTGCGTGCCGTGCGTGGAGTGGTGGGGCGTGGGGGAGTGACAGTGACAGTGACGGGGGAGTGATGGGGCGTGAGGGAGTGACAGTGACGGGGGAGTGATGGGGCGTGGGGGAGTGACAGTGACGGGGGAGTGATGGGGCGTGGGGGAGTGACAGTGACGGGAGTGATGGGACGTGAGGGAGTGACAGTGGTGGGGGAGTGACGTGATGGGGGAGTGATGGGGCGTGGGGGAGTGACAGTGACGGGGGAGTGATGGGACGTGGGGGAGTGACAGTGGTGGGGGAGTGATGTGATGGGGGAGTGGTGGGGCGTGGGGGAGTGACAGTGACAGTGACGGGGGAGTGATGGGGCGTGAGGGAGTGACAGTGACGGGGGAGTGATGGGGCGTGGGGGAGTGACAGTGACGGGGGAGTGATGGGGCGTGGGGGAGTGACAGTGACGGGGGAGTGATGGGGCGTGGGGGAGTGACGTGATGGGGGAGTGATGGGGCGTGGGGGAGTGACAGTGACAGTGACAGGGGAGTGATGGGACGTGGGGGAGTGACAGTGACAGTGACGGGGAGTGATGGGGCGTGGGGGAGTGATGGGGCGTGGGGGAGTGATGGGGCGTGGGGGAGTGACAGTGACGGGGGAGTGATGGGGCGTGGGGGAGTGACAGTGACGGGGGAGTGATGGGGCGTGGGGGAGTGACAGTGACGGGGGAGTGATGGGGCGTGGGGGAGTGACAGTGACGGGGGAGTGATGGGGTGTGGGGGAGTGACAGTGACGGGGGAGTGATGGGGCGTGGGGGAGTGACAGTGACGGGAGTGATGGGACGTGAGGGAGTGACAGTGGTGGGGGAGTGACGTGATGGGGCGTGGGGGAGTGATGGGACGTGGGGGAGTGACAGTGACGGGGGAGTGATGGGACGTGAGGGAGTGACGGTGATGGGGGAGTGATGGGGCGTGAGGGAGTGATGGGGCGTGGGGGAGTGACAATGACGGGGAGTGATGGGACGTGAAGGAGTGACAGTAACCAGTAAGGGGGGGGGCGCGACAGTGACGGGGTGTGAGGGAGTGACAGTGACGGAGTGTGACAGTGACGGGCGTGAGGGAGTGACAGTGACAGAGTGATGGGGCGTGACAGTGACAGAGTGATGGGGCGTGACAGTGACAGGGGGCGTGAGGGAGTGACAGTGACGGGGGAGTGACGTGATGGGGGAGTGATGGGGCGTGAGGGAGTGACAGTGACGGAGTGTGACAGTGACGGGGCGTGAGGGAGTGACAGTGACAGTGATGGGGCGTGACAGTGACAGGGGGAGTGAGGGAGTGACAGTGACGGGGGAGTGACGTGATGGGGGAGTGATGGGGCGTGAGGGAGTGACAGTGACGGAGTGTGACAGTGACGGGGCGTGAGGGAGTGACAGTGACGGAGTGTGACAGTGACGGGCGTGAGGGAGTGACAGTGACAAGGGGGAGTGACAGTGACAGGGGGAGTGAGGGAGTGACAGTGACGGGGGAGTGACGTGATGGGGGAGTGATGGGGCGTGAGGGAGTGACAGTGACGGAGTGTGACAGTGACGGGGCGTGAGGGAGTGACAGTGACGGAGTGTGACAGTGACGGGCGTGAGGGAGTGACAGTGACAAGGGGGAGTGACAGTGACAGAGTGATGGGGCGTGACAGTGACAGGGGGCGTGAGGGAGTGACAGTGCGGGGAGTGAGGGGCACCAGGCTCCGCCCTCCTTTTGGATGCTGTGGCCGCCTGCGCTCTGCAGTGGAGGAAGCCCCTGCGTTCCCAAGCGTCGCGTTCGAGTTGTCGTTCCTAGTGTGTATCCCGAGTAGTGTCCCTGGGACAGAGGGCGTGATGCGTACGTGTGTGTGTGCGCGCGCGTACGTGCTATGAAGGTTACTTGAAAGGCGGAGCTCCAGGGAGAGAGGAAGAGGAGAGTCCCTCCACCACTGATTCACTCCTGCACGCGGCCAGCACTGAGCCGGGCCTGCCTCCTTCCCGGGAGCCGGAGCTGCGGGGAGCGGCTGGGACACAGGGGCGCCCGGATCAGGGGCGCAGGGCAGCCCAGGTCTCAGCGCCTTCCGGCTTCGGGTCGGCGCGCAGCTGCGGCCTTTCTCTGCCCTCCTAACCCGGAGGTGTGCGCTCCTTCCTCTGGAGTACGAGGCAGACCTCGAAATCGTTCCTTTGCATTCGCAAAACCTTGGGTGCCTGCTGGCCGAATGGCAGGCTGTGCGCCCCGGGCCTTGCCGAAGCCGGTCCCCCGGCTCAGAGTGCTAAGGGATGGGCGGCCAGGGCTCCGAGGGCCCGCGGCCGCTGCATGTCGCGCTCGGCGGTGGAAGATGCCCGCCCTCTCTCGCCCGTTTCCCTGAGAGGGTGTTTGCCTGGCCCGGGGTGGTCGGGAGCCTCTCGAAGCTGTGCCGCCCTTGGGAAGTGGGCGGCGCTCCCCGCCTTCGGGGCCCACCGAGCGCTACACAGAAGGCCTAGGGCGTCTCGCTCTCCTGGCACCGCCGGCCTGGCCCCGTGGGGACTAACGGTGAGTGTTACCTGTCATTAGGGCAGAAGACGGAGGAGGAAGGCCCTGAAGACAACGGCCTGGAGGAGGACCCCGCGGACGGGCAGGTACGCGCCGGGGAGAGGATGGCTGCAGCCCGCGTCGGCGCCGCCGGCTCACGCTCGCCTCCCTCCCGCCTGCAGGAGGACGTGGAAGCAGGGCTGGAGGCCTTGCGCGGCATGGACATGGTGGACATTAGTGTGCTGGACGAAACCGAGGCCGACGCCGGCGGCGCTCCGGAGTTTGGCGAGGACGCTGACGACATGCTCGACTCCTTTTGTGACAGTAGAGCGTACGGGGCTGCGGCGCTGAGGCCCCTGGAGCACGCTGTAGGTAGCCGGCAGCCGTGCACGCACCCCTCGCCCTGGCCCCCGCCGCCAGGGCAGTGCCGACAGATCGCCGGAACGAGAATAAGTTGGTGGTAGATTTGACCCCCGTAAGCGCCCGAGACGAGGTGTTAGCTGGTGAACGGCTTTGCCGAGCACCACAGGCGCAGAGTGTCTCGGTGTTTGGATGGGAGACGCTTTCGGGGTGCACTGTCACTCGCAAGGCGGAGACTGGCACGGCTGACCACGCTTCTCTCCGGCGGCTCAGCGCTGGGCCCGTGTGGCGGCACAGTGGGTGCAGCTACCACCCATGGGTGCCAGTATGCGACCAGCTCCTTCAGTCCTATCCCGCTGCCTGCTGATGCGCCTGGGAGAGCAGCAGAGGAGGGCTCAAGTGCTTGGGCCCCCACCACCTACACGGGAGACCCCGACGGAGTTCCAGGCTCCAGCTTCAGCCTGGCCCAGCCCTGGCTGCTGTGGCCACGTGGGGAGTGAACCAGCGCATGGAAGATCTCTCTGTGTCTCTCCTTCTCTCTGTAACTGCACGCGAGGAGTTGGGTTCCCGTCACCTCGTGTAGCCGACCTGGGTTGAGCTCCCGGCTCAGGCCAGGCCCTTGCCCGCTGTAGTGGGCGTCTGACGCGCTCTGTGTTGGCTGAATGGCGACTGCTTCCCAGGCGCTCTCTAGGCAGCAGTGGTGAACGTGTGCCAGCCCCGGGCCGCGGTGGCGGCTGGGAGCTCGGGCACTCTGGCTCTCAGAGAAACAGATGGGGAAGGCTCAGAGGGCAGGAGTCACGTGCTGGACCTGTGCCGCAGCTGGCGTAGGGGTCCTGCCCGCTTCCCCGTTGACTGACGCCGTGTGCGAGTGGCACCTTTTCCCATATTAGGCTGACAGAGGCTTCGAGGTCACGTGTTCAAATCTACCCGGGGATCGGGGGAGAATACTCGGACAGGATCTCTTCCCTTACAGAGGCAGTGGCCTTTGAATTCAGTAGACCTTAAGTGCTAAGATGATGGTCAGGGTAACCGGTTCCTTGCATTGCCGTATCCTCAGAGAAGTCAACGCCTGGTGGTGGCGGGGCTGCCGGGCCAGGTGGCGGGTGCGGTTTCTGCTCTGAGTTCTGGCCTGCGGGTCCTGGGGAGGGCCGTGCCTGATCCGCGCCGGTGCGGAGGTGGTGCAGGGACCCGCTCCACTGGGCGCCCAGGCGGTGTGGCCCGCAGCTGCGCGCCAGGCAGAGGTGCAGAGCACGGCGGGGTTGCTGGGAAGGTAGGCCGGCGTTGGTCCTGGCGTCCGCCGCTCTGGTCCACACAGGAGGTGCGTTTTGTTTTTCAGGTGGATGGGGAGGCCTTCGAGAACTCCATGGAAGCGACGGCGTTGGACCTCAGGATGAGTCCGGTGAGTGACCTGGTTCCGCTTTGTCGAATTTTAACGCGCGGTTGATTCAGCTTGGGGACAAGGGGTCAGCACAGCACGGACAGCCCCAGCGTTGTCAATCTGGGGTCACAGGTCACACAAGCAGACTTCAGAAGCGTGTGGGAAAATGGAAATAATTAAAAGATAGGTTTGGGGGCCTGGCGCAATAGCGCGGTGGGCAATGTCTGCGGCACAGGCGTCCCTTATAGGTGCTGGGTCGTGTCCCAGCTGCCCTACTTCCTGTCCAGCGCAGCTAATGCCCTGGGGAAGCAGCAGAAGATAGCTTAAATGCTTGGGTCCCTGTCACCCACGTGGGAGACCCAGAAGAAGCTCCTGGCTTGGGATCGGCCCAGCTCTGGCTGTTGCAGCCATTTGGGGAATGAACCAGCGGATGGAAGACCTCTCTTCTGTCTCTCCCTTTCTCTTTCTGTAACTCTGCCTTTTAAATAATACATACATAAGTAAATACATAAATAAGAAAGAGAATAGTGAGCACCCGGATGCAGCTCCAGGCTCCTGGCTACAGCCTGAGCCAGCTCAGCTATCGTGGCCGTTGGGTGAGTGGAGCCAGGGACAGACGAACCCTGTGCCTTCCTTGCCCTCTCCCTTGGCTCTCTGGCGGTCTGCCTTTCAACTAGAAATACAAATACACAGTTTCCAAAATGCCAAGTTTGTTTGAAAGGCAGTGATGGAGGGACATCTTCCACCCACTGGTTCGTGCCCAAGTGAGCGGGACGAGCCATGGACCAGCTGGAGTCCGGCCCGGCGCCGGCATGCGACGGCCGCGGCACACAGAGGCCCCGCGTGAATACTTCTTTTGGTTTTTAAGATTCATTTGTTTATCTTAAAGGTGATTCACCTGAGAGGCAGAGTTCCAAAGGAGGGTGGAGGTCCCCGAGCGGAGGAAGCTTTGTGGGCAGGGCATCGGCTCAGGGGCCGAAGGCTGCGTGCGGGCTGACACGCGCGTGTCTGTCTCTGTCTCTGTCTCTGTCTCTCTCTCTCTCTCTCTCTCACAGGACATTGAAGACGCCCTGTTGGAGCCAGGTACTGCTAAGCTGCGCGGTTAGTTGCGGTTTGGCGGTGTCACGCTGCTCTCGGTCCTTAGCCGTGTATCTCGAGCTGTGTTGCGGTCTTGCCGGTTCCCTACTGGTGGGCGATGCAGCTCGCACAGGCTCAGAGATTGGAAACCCACTCGTATCACCAGATCTGTGGGTGCCGTGCGGCCGCCCAAGGGCACGGGCAGGGGTGAGCTGCGGCCACGATTTCGCCGCTGAGCACGCGGAGGGCAGCCCAGCGGCGCCCCTGGGTTTCTGTGCGGGAGACAGATCTTGTGATATTGTGCCAGTCATTCTGGGTGTGCAGTTGAGGCGGTTAAAGCTGTGGTCAGGGCACGGTCAGCCTGAGGAGCCGCGGATTCCGGAAGAGGAGTCGGCGTTTTGCGCGAAGACCGCCAGCCCGGCGTCGTGCCCCTGGACTGCGTCTGCGCCGCGGGAAGACGGGGCTCCCGCACTGGACTGTTCTGTCCGCGACACACGAAGACGCTCGCAGCGGGCGGCGGCCCGGACACTGGCCGCGCCGTCCCTCTGAAGACGATCGGGAGCGCCCTGAACAGAGCCCTCGGCAAGACCCGCGAAGCGGCCCGCGGTTGCAGGTGTTGCGTCTTGGGGGCCTTTTCTCTTCCACGTAGCCTAGGGCGCAGGGAGCGTGAGCAGTGTCACTGTGTGTGCCGCGGGTTTTCCAATCTCTGTGTAGCTAGCGGTTCTCTTCGTGTTAGTGTGGCCGCCGTGCCAGTGCCGCATTTGTGATTGCTGTATTTCCCTGGTAATTAAACCTTGTGCCATTCTATTCCTGTTAAATCCGTAGAAAATGAGAAAATACTCGACATTTTGGGGGAAACTTGTAAGTCTGAGCCAGTAAAAGAAGAAGGTTCCGAGCTGGAGCAGCCATTTGCACAGGATACAAGTAGCGTGGGGCCAGACAGGAAGCTTGCGGAGGAAGAGGACGTTTTTGACAGCGCTCATGCTCATCCGGAGGAGGAGGAGGAGTTGGAGGAGGAGGAGGAGGAAGAGGGAGATTTAGATTTGGCCAGCGAGTCAACACGAGCTCAGTGGAGCAAGGCAGACGCGCTGGTAGACACGGGTGGGGAGCCCGTGGCGCAGACGGGCGGAGGCGCCAGGACGGACTGTGAGCCTGTAGGGCTAGCCGAGCCAGTTGAGCAGAGTAGCGCGGCCTCAGAGCTCGCGGAGGCCTCTAGCCAGGAGGTCGCGGAAGCGCCCACGGAAGCCCCAAGCCCAGAGCCCAGAGATAGCAAAGAAGACGTGAAGAAGTTTGCTTTTGAAGCTTGTAATGAAGTCCCTCCGGCTCCTAAAGAGTCCTCAACCAGTGAGGGCGCTGATCAGAAAATGAGGTTTGTTGTTTCTCAGTTTTAGACCAGACGCTATCTCCTTTCCATTGGTCGTTAATGACGCGCACGCTGTGTGTCTGCAGTTGCCAGCCAGGCTGCTGAGACTGTAGTTTACCTCTAAGAACGTGTATGCCCTCTGTGTACTCGTAACGGGAGATCCGAGTCCGCGGCGCTCAGCCCAGCACGGCTGTTCTAAGTGTCAGTCGCCCCCTCCCACTAAGTGGCATTGACCTTGGCGAGTCTGCCGCGGGCCTGGGGTGAGGTTGTCCAGTACCTAAGCTTGCAGAGGCGCCTCTAGAATTGTGTTTCAGACTAACTTCTGGTAGGTATGCAGTCCTAGCACGCCGTCCTGTCACGTAGCGGCCTGCGTGCGCGGCCTGTGTGAGTGACACTCGCTTTTGTCTCTAGCTCTTTGAAGGAAGAGAAAGACATAAAGCCAGTCGTTAAGGATGAGAGAGGTAAGGATGCGGGGCGCGGCCCCAGGAGCCGTTGCGGGCGCTCGCGCCAACCGTCGGGGGCGCGGCGCGGGCTTTTCTGGCGGTGGTCTTTCCAGGTTGGCGAGCAGCGCGCGCTGTCAGCCACGCGCCCGTGGCTGCTCCTGGAGCAGCGAGGCCCTGCATTCTGCTGCCCAGGGCTCCCGCCTGCCGCCTCTCCGGGCGTGGGCAGCAGTAAATCCGCGCATCTGCGGGGGAACGGTGGGCGCGGCTACGGGGCTTCCTGTGGGCCTTGGGGGAAGCATCAGAGTTCCCGTGTCGTGCAGGCCGCAGCGGCAGCAATGGCGGCGGCGGCAGCGGCTCAGGCAGGAACCTGTGGGTCAGCGGGCTGTCCTCCACCACGCGCGCCACAGACCTGAAGAACCTCTTCAGCAAGTACGGCAAGGTAGGCTGGCCACAGGGCAGGGGAGGCAGCCCAGAGCTGTGGCCGCCGTGGGTCTCCGTGGGTCCCGCTCCAGCTGCCACAGACCCGTGGCTCAAGAGCTGTCCCCACGTGCTGGTCAGTCACGGGGCGCGTCCCAGCTTCTGCGTGGCCGGGAACTTCTCTCCCACCCTCTCTCGGGCTGGAGGTCACCGCCGTATTGCGGCCGACACAGCTGCAGGTGGCACGCTGGGCGCCTCTCGCGGGCAGTGGTCGTGTGCCCCCCGCACTTGGTGTGGTTCGGTAGCCAGGACGTGATGCTGGCTTAGCTACGGAGCATCTGAGAAACCGAAGCCGGCTCTGTGTGTGCCAGTCAGAAGGCGGCGGCACTGTGCCGCCATCGGGCGCCTGGCGGGAGTGGCCCTCCAGGGGACCAGGAGGCTCTGTGCTGCGTGCTCTGGGGACCCTGGCCCTGAGACGCCACTCACCCTGGCTGCAGAAGTCCGTCTGCCGTCCAGCGCAGCCTCGCAGGACCAGGCACCTGCTGCGTCCAGGCCGCCTTGGGTGGGGTGTGGCTGGGCGTCGGGGGGCTCCCGCCGGCCGGTACTGTGTTGTGTTCCCTGACTCCATGGAGACGTTCAGAGCACCTGGTGTGTGCCAAGCGGCCCATGCCCGAGGGCCGTGTGTGCGCTGGGAGGTGGCTCTGGCCCACCCTGGGGAAGAAGTGACGTCTGGCAGAGCTGGCCCCGCCCGGAGCTCTTGGCCGTTTGCGTGGCTGGTGCCACTGGGCGCGGTGTTCGCACGTCCGCGCGGTCACCCCCTTGGGCGCCCTGGAGTCCCGAGCGGTTTCTTCCTTAGTCTCTGGTCCCCAAGCGGCTGCGGCCCCAGAGCCTGGGATGGGATTTCCTTCACCCCGGCTCCTGCTCCCTCAGCTGTCTCACCCACCGTGTCTCTGAGCTCCAGACTCGTCTGCTGTGCTGCGGGGGCCCCTCCCACGCTGGGGTTTATCTCCGCGCATCTGCCCGCGTGAACGGTGGCTGTTGGCGCGGCCCCGTCGGCCAGCCCTGGCGTCCCCTTCCCTGGGTCGGTCTCTCTCAGTGGGGCTTTCCTTCGTCATGTGCCGGGTTTGCTTTCTTTGCTTGCCTTCCTGGTCGTTCAAAAGAAATTTTTGAGTTTGTTTCTGTTCATTTTGCTTTGGAAGGCAGAGAGAGGTAGAGCTCTCCACCCACGGTTCATCCCCACCCACCCCCCACACCGGTACAAGCCCACGCTGAGCCAGGCCAAAGTGGGAGTCGAGGCGCAGCCCCCTCGAGCGGCAGGGACCAGGCTCGTGGGCCCTCAACGCTGCCTCCAGGGCTCGCGTAAGCGGGAAGCCGGGCCGGAAGCAGAGCCGCGTCTTGCCGGATCTCCGTGAGGGACGCGGCTCCTGGGGCCTTGGCTTGGATCAGGCGTGGGGAGAGCTGTTCTGGGGGCGCGTTCTGCTGTGAGGGCTGGGCTTGTTCCAGACGTGGCACAGCTGCACAGTGCCGGGGCTGCCCGTTCCTGGGGAGCCCCTCTCCCGCTCCTGCCCCAGCCCTTGCCCCTGCCCTCGTTCTGGGCGGCGTGGCGGGAAGGGCGCTCTGGGCTGCCCTCTGCTGAGGCCTGGTGTGCGTGTCGTGATCGCTCTGCCTCGTCCAGAGTCGGCGCCATCCTTGGCTGCCTGCCGGCCGCCCGCGTGCTCCAACACTCACAGCAGTCCCGGGGACCCCGCTGCTGTGGTGGCGTCAGGTGTGGGGCCAGGGCCTGGTGTGGGGCGCGGCTGCCCTGCAGGCCTCCCCCAGCCTCCCAGAGTTGATGAGCCGGCCCCGTGTGCGGGGAGCACGGGGCTGCCGTGAGTCCTGGCTGTGCTGCCTGCTGTCAGAGGCGATCGCAATGCTGTAGGTCAGGCCCTGGGCTTGGGCTGCTCCCGGCCAGCTCGCCCCTGACCGCAGTGCGCCCACCAAGCGCTGGGCGAGTGGCTGAGAGGGCCCTGCATTCCAGGTGGTCGGGGCCAAGGTGGTGACGAACGCGCGCAGCCCCGGGGCGCGATGCTACGGCTTCGTCACCATGGCGACCGCGGAGGAGGCCACCAAGTGCATCAGCCACCTGCACAGGACGGAGCTGCACGGCAGGATGATCTCCGTGGAGAAGGTGAGGCCGCCCTGCCATCCACGGGGCTGCAGCCGCAGGCCACGCCACGCCCACGCCCACTGCTGTCCATGTCGCGTTGTAGGCTAAAAACGAGCCTGCAGGCAAGAAGCTGGCCGACAGGAAGGAGAGCGACGTGAAGAGGGAGAAGCTGCCTGGCGCCGACAGACACCACCCCGTGGAGATCAAGACGGAGAAGTAAAGTGACCGCTCGGCTTTCTCGGGGCGCGGAGGGGCAGCGCTGCCAGCCCTGAGAGGCACCTGTGCCCGCCGGGCCCCGGCCCAGCTTCCCCCACCTCGGGACTCTCCCCTGGTCCATGCAGCTCTTGTTTTCCGTCTCGGCGGGTGTGGGAAGCTGGGCCTCTGTGGGCCCCGACACGACTGCGGTGGCCCTGCGCTCGGGTGCTTCTCGGAGCGCTCCAGGTCCCTGCTGTGCGTGGGCGCAGCAGTTTGGGAATCGGGTCTTAGGGCCTCTCTCTATAGCGGGGATCTCTATCTCGAATGAACCGGCAACGGGCGCAGGTCTCTGAGCAGGTGTGCTGGTGTCGGGGGCCGGGTCGGGTGGCGGAGGGCAGGCCAAGGAGCCATCAGCGTTGCCGGCTTCCTCCCCCGCCTCCCCTGGCACTGTGGGAGCCGATGGCCTGGCCGAGTCCAGCAGCGTCGTGGTGGTTCTGTTTTGCTCTTGCTTTTTGTCTTAAGATTGACGTTTTGCAGGCAGACCGGCAGGGAAAGGGAGGAGCTGGGAGAGCTCTCTGCTAGGCTGTGCCCCAGACGGCCCGCTGGAGCCGGGAGCCCGGAGCTCCCGGCCAGGTGTCCCGTGTCCTCGAGCCAGCACCTGCTCCCTCCGGAGGATGCTGGCACCCCAAGCAGAGTGGCAGCTGCTGGGCGGGGGGCCGAGAGCAGCGCTTCCCCGTTGTCACTGTGGCCCCCGAGGAGCGAGTGTGCAGTGAGCCTGCGTGCGCCCGGGGGTGAGACCCTGTTCTGGGAGTAGCCTCTCAGAGCTGATGAGCCGGCCCGGTCTGTGGGGAGCACAGGGCTGCCCGGCTGAGCACAGTGAGGCTCGGCCGGGGGGGGGGGGGCAGGGCGGCCTGAGCTTTGTGTGGAGCAGGAAGTGGGTGCAGAGCGTGCAGGCGCCTGGCCCTGTGTGCGCCGGTGCTGGCCCCGGGCGGCCCTGTGGCTCCTGGGTTTGAGGGGGGGGCAGGCGTTTAGGACCCAGCCGCCTGGCAGCTCGAGTGGCCTGACATTGCCCCCTCCTCCTTCCTCTCCCACCTCGCCCACCTCTGCTCGCACCTTCAGATTCTGCGAGTCAGCTGTCCGCTTCTTTCCAAAGAAGCAACTTTTTTTTAAAAATATTTATTTATTTATTTGAAAGGCAGAGTTACACAGAGAGAGAGAAAGGTCTTCCATCTGCTGGTTCACTCCCCAGATGGCCACAACGGCCAGAGCTGCACTGATCTGAAGCCAGGAGCCAGGAGCTTCTTCCTGGTCTCCCATGCTGGTGCAGGGGCCAAGCACTTGGGCCATCCTCCACTGCTTTCCCAGGCCACAGCAGAGAGCTGGACCGGAAGAGGAGCAGCCGGGACTCGAACCAGTGCCCATAGGGGATGCTGGTACTGCAGGCAGTGGCTTTATCTGCTATACCACAGCACCAGCCCCAAGATTTATTTTTAATATTAATATTTAGCTGTAAGGCAGAGTGAAAGAGAAAGAGATCTTCGTTGGCTGGGTCACTCCCCAAACAGTCAGGGCTAAGCCAGGCTGACCCCAGGAGCTAGAGGCTCCATCTGGGGCTCCCACGTGGGTGGCAGGAGTCCACGCACCGGAGCCCTCACCGCTGTCTCCAGGCCCATTGGCAGGGAGCTGGCTGGGGAGGGGAGGAGGTGGGACTCTGCCTGCAGCACAGCGCCCGCCCCTCCGTGCAGCTCTTGCTGTGTAACCGGCTGACAGCTCCCTTTGGGAAGGGGCCAGGTCTGGGGGGAGGGCAGGGCCGCACCCAGTGCTGCCTCGGGCTGTCCTGAGACGCCTTACCCAACACGCTTCTCCACGGCCCTGGCCGGGTCGGGCTGTGCATGGAAAGCCACAGGAGGTTGCCACCGAAGGATCGACCAGGGTGCACCGTCACGGGGACGGGGACGAGTGTTGGTGACTGCACTGCGTTTGTGACGTCACAGATACAGACTATTGGGGGTGGCACTGCGGTGCAGCGGGTTAAAGCCCCGGCCTGCGCTGCTGGCATCCCATAGAGGCGCCGGTTCGGCTGCTCCGCTTTCCATCCAGCTCCCTGCTAACACGCCTGGGACAGCGGCAGAGGACGGCCCCCTGTGGGAGACCGGAAGGAAGCTCCTGGCTCCTGTGGAGTGAACCAGCGGACGGAAGGTCCCCTCTGTCTGCGTCTCTCTCTCTCTGTAACTCTCTTTCAAATACAATAAGCCTTTAAAGAAAAAAGGACTTTATGGGGGAGCTGCTTAGGCCCCTCCGGGTGCCCGCCGTCAGTTACCGTGTGCGGGCTTCCGGGGCTTTTGAGACGATGTCGATTTTTGCGAAACACCTTTGTGCTGGGGAGCAGAGGTGGAAAGAGAGCTGAGGGATCCGCGGCGCGGCCTGGCTGCCTGCGGCGGCTGGGAGAAGCCGGGGAGCCCTCATCCCACGGGGCCTCCGGGCCGCCTTCCCTGGCTCGTGCCCGGTGTCTAATAATTGTGCACTTTAATTGCCTGAGATGAACAGCTTCAGGGGACGCGGGAGACGATCTGAATGGCTAAGATGATTTATTTCGTGATTAACATCGCCTTTGGTGGAGTTGATACCGGCGGCCCCGTGTTTGCCGTCCTCGGATCCTCCATTCTGTGTGCTGTGTCCCCTGTGCGCAGACGCGACCCTGCGCACTGAGCTTGAACGCACACCACGCCGCCCTCTCCGGGGTGCAGAATAAGTTTTGCCCTGGTGCGGCCCGTCGGGGTACCGTGGGGACCTTGGTGCCCACCGTTCCCGTGACAGCCCGTGACGAACTCGTGTTGCTAATCGTGTTTTTAAACAGAACCATCATTAAGAAGGAAGAGAAAATTGAGAAAAAAGAGGAAAAGAGGCCGGAAGACATTAAGAAAGAAGAGAAAGACCCAGACGAGCTGAAGGCTGGGCCTGCGAACCGCTGCAGGGCCACCAAGTCAGGTGACGAGAGCTCCGCCTGGGTGGCTTTCAGAGGGCGGTGGGTGGGGCCCGAGTTCCACTGTGGCGGGGAGACACAGACACAGGCCTGACCCCTGAAGCAGCGTCTGGAAGTGCTCACGCGGGCTCTACAGCCTGCCGCTGGCCTTCCCGCGTCTTAGCGGGTGATAGCCTGGGGTTTGCAGGAGGGAGACGCCTGGTCCCTTCCAGGTACCCGCAGGCGTCTGTAGGCTTTCCTGTGCTGGTCTTGCAAGCTGGAAGTAGTAAACGCAGCTGAAGGAAGACCTCAGCGCGCGGGTCCATTGAAGCAGCTGCCTTAGAGCAATGCCATTTCTCTTGTCATCCTTTGAGAGTATTTAAAAAAAATTACTCATTTGAGAGTCAGAGTTACAGAGAGAAATCTTCCATCGCTGTTTCACTCCCCAGAGAGCCGCGACAGCTGGGGCTGGCCAATCCGAAGGCAGGAGCCAGGAGCTTCTTCCGAGTCCCCTGTGTAGGTGCAGGGGCCCAAGCGCTTGGGCCATCTTCTGCTTTCCCAGGCCATAGCAGGGAGCTGAATGGGAGGTGGAGCGCTGGGACTCTAACTGGCGCCCATATGGGATGCCGGCATTGCTAATGGCTGCTTTATCCACTACACTACAACGCTGGCCCCCTAAAAATTTTTACTTATTTGAGGGGCAGAGAGAGCACCTACCTGCTGGCTCCCTCCGAATGGCTGCAAGGCCCAGGGCTGGGCCAAAGCCAGGAGCCAAGAGCCCAGTCTGAGTTTGCATTGTGGGGGCAGGGACGAAATCCTTGGGCTGTCACCACTGCCTCCCAGGGTCAGCGTTAGCAGGAAGCTGGGGTCAGGAGCCAGGGTGGGACTGGAGGCCGAGCGCTCGGCGCGGGCACGGGCATCTCAGCCACCGGTCTCGGCGCCCGGGCTTCTGTCACTGGTTGCTCTCTGCACCATTGAGTTTGTGGTGACTCTGAGTGTTCTGTGGCAAAAAATAAACCAGCCCTCCCGCCCCCCAGGAGGACACAGACAAAGGCCAGCCATCTGGAGCACTGAGGCAGTGCCGCGCGCTGTGAGAGCTTCAGTCAGCGGTGCCATTCCCCCGCCGTCTCACGAGGAGCGTGTCTAAATGCTCCTCGATCTTGTAGATCTCCCCAGATAAGCCATCACTGCAGCAGTCAGCGCCTGGCTGGCGCGTCGTCGGGCGGGGAGAGGCTGAGGGTGGGTGAGGGGAGCCCTCCCGGCTCGCCGGGCTCTGCGGCGGCTCCGCGGCCTGCCCGGGAAGACAAAACAGCTGGTTCTCCCAGGCTAGGCAGATCAGAGTGAGGGGTGCAGGCAGGGCGCACTTGTGCACGTGGCGGGGACACCTGCGGCCCCAGGGGACGCTGTCCCGTGGGAGCAGGTCGGTATCGTGGCCCCAGCAGCCGCCCGTGCCAGTGCAGGGCTGCCTGGGCTGGAAGCTGGGCCCCGCGTGCCGTGGTGGATCCTCGTATCTCTCCCTGAAGGGAGCCGAGGCCCGGAGCGGACAGTGGTCATGGATAAGTCGAAAGGCGAGCCCGTCATCAGCGTGAAGACCACCAGCAGGTCCAAGGAGAGAGTGAGTGCGCCTGCCGCCCCAGCCCGGCCCCAGTGCCCGCCGCTCGCTGCCCTGCACGTCCGGGGCGCTCTGAGGGTCCCGGGGGTGGCCTCCAGGACGGGCCTGTGAGTGCTCGCGGCGGACCTGTTCCCATGTCTGGCTTCTCGCGCTAACAAAGCCACCTTCGTGAACAGAGCTCCCCGAGTCAGGACCGCAAGTCCCAGAGCAAGGAGAAGAGGGACATCCTGTCGTTCGACAAGATCAAGGAGCAGAGGGAGCGCGAGCGCCAGCGGCAGCGCGAGCGCGAGATCCGGGAGACCGAGCGGCGCCGGTGAGCCCGGTCCCATGGAGCCATGGCTGCCGCCACGGCCTCCCTCCCCTCCCGGAACGGCTCCGCCTCCTCGTCCCAGTCCGCTGTGAAGGAGCCGGCCTGCCGGGGGGCTGGTCACCTCCACCGTCCCCCCAGTCCCCGTCACCTCCGCTGTCCCCCCTGGTCACCTCCATCTCCACCTCCACTGCCCCCCCTGGTCCCCGTCACCTTCGCTGTCCCCCCTGGTCACCTCCATCTCCACCTCCACTGCCCCCCCTGGTCCCCGTCACCTTCGCTGTCCCCCCTGGTCACCTCCATCTCCACCTCCACTGCCCCCCCCCGGTCCCTGTCACCTCCACTGTCCCCCCGGTCCCTGTCACCTCCACCTCCACTGTCCCCCCTGGTCCCCGTCACCTCCACTGTCCCCCTGGTCCCCGTCACCTCCACCTCCACTGTCCCCCCTGGTCCCCGTCACCTCCACCGTCCCCCCTGGTCACCTCCACCTCCACCGTCCCCCCGGTCCCCGTCACCTCCACCTCCACTGTCCCCCCTGGTCCCTGTCACCTCCACTGTCCCCAGGTCCCCGTCACCTCCACCGTCCCCCCCTGGTCACCTCCACCTCCACCGTCCCCCCGGTCCCCGTCACCTCCACTGTCCCCCTGGTCCCCGTCACCTCCACCGTCCCACCTGGTCCCCGTCACCTCCACCGTCCCCCCGGTCCCCGTCACCTCCACCGTCCCCCCTGGTCCCTGTCGGTGTTCGGGAAGCCCTGGCAAGCTATGGTGGGAGATGCTCGTGTCACCCCCTCCCCTTGCGGTTTCAGGGAGTGAGAGGTGGTGAGAAGCCGCCTCGCGCCTTCCCAGTGCCACCCGAGAACGCGAGGCCCGGAGAAGGTGGCCGCGGGCCTGCTGCACCCTAGAGGCGGCCCGTAGCCTTACCTGGGCCTCGGCCAGCATGCCGCCTCTTCCACGCCTCGGCAGGGCGTAGGCCCGGGAGTGTTTGGGATTTCAGGTTCTCAAGAGTCCATGGATGCAGTTAGCCCCCCCCCCCCCCCATGAGCTATTCGGAAATCCACGCACACCAGGGTCTGCGAAGGCCACAGAGCTGTCTGTACCCCAATAAGCTCCCCTGTATGCACTTGTGTTTATTGGAGAGTGCGGGGGGCGGGGCAGCCAGAGTCGGGGTGCAGACGCCATGCAGCTCCAGGCCCATGGGCTGGGCACCCCAGCGCCCCCTGCCAGCTGGCCCTGCGCCCTGGGGCCTCCTCGCTGCCCCGCGGGAGGTGGGGCCGGTCCGGGGCCGGGGTGTCCGCACTGCGGTCAAGGCGGCGTCCCATCCCCGCAGGGAGCGCGAGCAGCGGGAGCGGGAGCAGCGGCTCGAGGCCCTGCACGAGCGCAAGGAGAAGGCGCGGCTGCAGCGGGAGCGCCTGCAGCTCCAGTGCCAGCGGCAGCGGCTGGAGCGCGAGCGCATGGAGCGGGAGCGGCTGGAGCGCGAGCGCATGCGCGTGGAGCGCGAGCGCCGGCGCGAGCAGGAGCGCATCCACCGCGAGCGCGAGGAGCTGCGGCGCCAGCAGGAGCAGCTGCGCTACGAGCAGGAGCGGCGGCCCGCGGCGCGGCGGCCCTACGACCTGGACGGCCGGTGGGTGGGGCCGGGGGCTGCGGGGCGGGGGCGGCCCTACGACCTGGACGGTGGGGTTGGCTGGGTTCGCAGGGCGCGCACCCGTCCACACCCGCCCTCCTCCCCTCTGTAAAAGCCTCTGAGGGAGGCTGGGGGCCTGGGCACGACAAGGGGGTGGGGTCTGCCGGGAACCTGGTTCCGCGCTGCACCGAGGTGTGCGGCCTGCCCCTAGTGAGAGCGACGTCTGGGAAGAGGCCCCCGCCCCTCCCCCGTTCCCGTTCCCGTTCCCGAGTGAGCAGGGCCTTCTCTGTCCATGAACCAGGCGAGAGGACGCTTACTGGCTAGAGGGGAAGCGCATGGCGTTGGAGGACAGGTACCGCACCGACTTCCCCCGGCCGGAGCATCGCTTCCACGACTTCGACCATCGGGACCGGGGCCAGTACCAGGACCACGCGGCTAACAGGTCAGCGCCGTGAGCAGGCTGCTGGCACGGGCACTCACTGCCGGGGCCGGGGCTTGCGGGCAGGAGGCAGCCTGGGGCCACTGTCAGCCCAGCTGTGGCCCTTGGCCCCGGGGGAGTGTGTGATCCTGGCCAGCACTCACCGGGCACGTGCCCACGGCCCACGGAGCCCAAGCCCCTGCAGAGTCCTGGGCGGGCCAGCTCGAGACGGAGATCCCCCCGCCCGCCGGTTGCCTTGTCTGCTTTCCTGTGCCCCTGCTGTCCCAGCTCAATTCCGTCCTTGTCTTGCGGGCGGTGTCCTGAGCCCCGCGCCCATCGCTGGCTCCCCCGCATGAGCCGTCAGGACCGAGAGAGCAGGGCGGGGGGCTGCGAAGCTGTTGTCGGAGGCATCAACGCGGGTGCCGGTGCGGTCGTGTTGCTGGTCACCCGTTGGGGTCCCAGCGCGGAGCCGGGAGCCGGCCGCCCCTCCCGCTGGCTCCTCGGCGGCCCAGAGCAGGCCCGCCCACCAGCTTTGCTCTTGCAGGAGGGAAGGCGCCAGGCCAGTGATGGGCGAGCGAGACGGGCAGGTGAGTGGGAGCCCGGGGCCAGGCCTGCCGTGGGGAGGAGGCAGCAGTGTGCAGGAGGCTGGCCCTCGCCCCTTGCCCGTGGGCGTGCAGGTCCCTGCGCTGCCGCTTGCCTGGGGGGCTCCCCGTCGCAGTATTCGGGTGCCCCTGTAACCCAGATGGCTTGGTGGCCAGTTAGGGAGGTGGTTCGGCCACCCTGGGGACCGTCCCTGTCGGGAACAAGTCTGCAGAGGGAGCCATGGCTCTTACAGTGCTCTTGGCCCCGGGTCCCAAGTCAGCCACTCAGCAGTGGCCGGGGGCGGGGCGGGCGGCAGAGCCAGGGCGCGGCGAGGGGGCTCCGGGCCAGCTGCACCCACGTGCTGCCTGGGGCCTGGCAGGAGCGGCTCGGTGAGCCTGGCCCTGCCCACCTTGCAGCACTACTCAGAGGACCGCCACGGCCACGGCGGGCCCCCAGAGCGCCACAGCCGGGACTCGCGGGACGGCTGGGGGGGCTACAGCTCGGACAAGAGGATGAGCGAAGGCCGGGGCTGCCGCCTCCCCCCAGGTAGGCGGGGGGCCTGCTGCTGAGGAGGGGGCTCGGGTGGGGAGGGGCACAGGCAGGCCATGCTGTCCCGGGTGCCTGCGAGAACTGGGGACGGGTGGAGACGGGCGGGGGTCTGCGTGGCCCCAGGGTGCGCATTCACTTGCCAGGGTTACCTCACACGGCACAGGGGAGATCCACTTACCGTAGCAGCTAGCCACCGCACCCCATCTGGGCACCGGGTCAGGTCCTGGCGGCTCCACTTCTGGTCCAGCCCCCTGCTAATGGCCTGGGGAAGGCAGTGGAGGACGGCCCGAGTGTCAGCCCATGTGGGAGACCTGCGTGGCTCAGGCCTCCTGGTGCACTGGCTCGTGGTTTGGTTCCAGCTGCCGCCGCCCAGGGCTGACATGCTGACCGCTGGTGTCTGGAGGCACGGCCCCCGGCTGGGTGCACCACGCCGCCCGTGGGCGCGCCCAGCAGCCGTGCGCCTGCTCTGTTGGCACAGGGGCGGCCGCGACTGGGGCGAGCACCACCAGCGACTGCAGGAGCCCCCGGCACGCGCCTGGCAGGGCGGCGCGGACGAGGGCGTGGCCGCGCGGGAGCACGCCAGGTGGCCAGGTACTGTGGGGGGCGGTCCCCGCCGCGCAGGGCTCCCCGGGAGCAGAGCAGAGCGTGTGCCAATGCCGCCCTCCCCGCAGGTGCTGAGAGAGGCCTGACGGGGCCCTCGGGGCCGGCGCACGCGAGTCGCGGCGGAGCGGCGGGGTAAGAAGTGGGTCGCCCCGCGGGCCTGGGGCGCGGCGGGGGCGGGGCTTTGCACCTGCTGGAAACAGTGCGTGCCTCTGTCCCTAGGCGAGGCGGCTTCCCGCAAGGCGGGCACTCCCAGGGCCACGTGGTGCCCGGGGGCGGACTGGACGGCGGCGGAGTGGCCGGCCAGGACCGGGGCAGCAGAGTCCCGCACCCGCACCCGCACCCGTACCCCCACTTCACTCGCCGCTACTGACGGCGCGCACGGCGCGGGCTCAGGTAGGCGGCGCCTGTCGCACGGTCCAGGTTACCCGGAACTGTGGGGTCTTCTGCCAACGCCTTGTAGCTCCAGACAATGTGAACTCCCTTCTTTTTCTTTCTTTTTTAAATAAATATGTTTTCGTTCTGCCATTTTTAAGACGAGGTTTCTGTCTTCCATGAATAAAAGTTTATGGTTCGCATTCGGCTGGTGGGTCTGTGCGTAGCACGGGGCTGCCTCTAGGGGGCGCTTCCCCCGTTGGCGAGGGGCCGCAGGTGTGTGCCGGTGGCTCCCGTGTAGACGCGTTTTTAAGCCCCGTCACAGGAGAAGCGGCGGCGCCGGCCCTGGGCACTGTCACCTGTGCAGGTGGCCGCTGCCTGGGGCCGGGCTCCGCCGGGCTGTCCCAAGGGTGGAGCTTGGGGTGGGGGCGCTGTGCCCGTCTCCTGCCCGCCGCGGTGGTGCGGCCCCTCGGGCAGGACGGGCACCGGGCGCCCTCCCGTCGTCCGCGGGTGCACAGCCCTGCTGGGCCGGCAGGGGGCGCTCGGTCCTGCGGAGGTGGCCGCGGCTCCTTTCTCAGCGCGGCTGCCTTGGCGGTTAGGACCCCGACTTCCACAGGTTCTGACCTGCAGCTGATGCTCTGTTGTCTGAAAGAGAAGCTCACCCCCCAAATGCCGCCGCAGCCCGGAGCCGGGAACCCAGTCTGGGCCTCCCACACGGGTGCCGCCTCCCGGGACCTGCGTCCGCACGGTGCTGGATTCGAACCCGGCACTGCGGCGTGGGGTGGGGGCATCCCGGCCACCGCCCCGCACACCCACTTGGCTTTCCTTTCCTTAACGATGATGGGTCGGAGAGGCAGAGCCCTCCCTCCACCCCCCAGTGTGGGATGCTGGTGCTGGAGGCAGCACCAGGGCGTCTCCGGAGTCCCAGCATGCACCTGCAGGGCCGGGGCTGGCAGAGGACAGGAGAAAGGACCCCCGTGTCCTTCCGGCCCCGCCCCCCGGCCCGGGGCACCTGCTAGGAGCCTCCCTCCCCGCGCGGAATCTCGGGCAGCAGCCCCCGGCCCAGAGTCCCCGCTGCGGGGCTGGGCGCAGAAGCCGCCAGCAATAAGTCCTCCAGGAGCTGCGCCCACGCCGGGCCCTTACGCCCACAGGGCGCCGGCTCTGTCGCCTGCAGCGTGGGGCGGCCTGCCTCCCCTGCAGAGCGTGGAGATGGGCAGGGGGCAGCGGTCCTCCGGGGCTCACAGCTGGCTGCTCCCGGGCCTGGGGGCCGAGGCCGGGGACTCGGGGTCCCCCCTGAGGCTGTCGGCACCCGTCCCAGGCCCCTCGCTGCGCCCGCACCTGCCAGGCAACCCCTGGCTTGGGGATGCCGCCCGCCACCTCCCCGGCCGGCTGGCTGGACGCCCCGCAGGTTCCAGAGTGACGTCATCTTGACCAAAGGCTCTTGGTCCGCATGGGCAGGGGCGGGGCGGCGCCTGTGTCTGGGTTCCTTCTGTTGGGTGCAGCGAGGTCCGTGTAGCGGGGAAGCAGCGGGAACAAAGTTTGTTAGGAAAAGGGGCCGCTGGGAGCGCGGGCGGGGGGCTTGCATGTTCCGCCAGCGGTGGGCGAGGGCGCCCTCGGGGGAGACCCGGATGGAGCTCCTGGCCCAGCCCTGGCCGTCATGGCCATTTGAGGAGTGGACCAGTGGGTAGAAGATTGTCTCTCTGCCTTCCAAATATATATATGAAATATAGCTTTTATAAAAAGCAAAAGAAAGTTACTGGGCGATGTGGAAAGGGAGACAGAGCAGCGGCAACAGGTGGGCGCAGGGCCCCCCGGGCGGGGTCGCGCTGCTAGGCCCCTCCCCGCAGTGCCCGCCAGGTGGCGCGCCGGAGGCTGCGGGAGCGTGCGTGCTGTGCGGGCGCGCTGAAGCCCGAGCCTCTGGCAGCCTTTTTCTAAAGTTCTGATCTCAGGTTCCGTGTTTGCGGATGAACCCAGGCGCGGTGATGGCCCCCCTCCCCCTTCACCCCCCCCCCCCTTTTGTTGTTTCTGAGATAACTTTTTAAAGTTAAGATGACATTACAGTAAAAAAGCTTAATTCTTCCTAGAGTTTAACAAGAAGTGTAAGGAGCTTCTTCCAGGTCTCCCACGCGGGGTGCAGGGCTCAAGCACCTGGGCCATCCTCCACTGCCTTCCCAGGCCACAGCAGGGAGCTGGACTGGAAGAGGAGCAGCCGGGACTCGAACCCGCGCCCCTGTGGGATGCCGGCCCTGCAGGCGGCGGCTCCAGTACAAACCATCTTTGCAACACTGGTGCACGGGGCGTTCCCTCTCGGCCGCCACACAGAGGAGGGCGCGGCCCCGCCCCGGACAGCGGGTGCGGTCAGCAGGTGCGGGAGCCTCTCCTGCTCGCCCCTGACCGCGCCCCCGGCGGACCCCTTGTGCCCTTGTGTCTTCAGGGTGAATCCCCGTCGTGGCGTTGCCGGGCCGTGTGGCCGCTCTGCTGCGAGTGTAGACGAAGCCTGGGCGCGGGATAAGGCGGGCCTCGCGCTCCCCTGGCCCGGGCGCCAGCGGTGTCCACCCCGGGCCCCGCGGGCCTGTCGGGCTGCGGGCGGCCGGCAGGGGTCTCCGGAGCACGGCGGGTCCAGGGCTTTAACCCCGCCCACGCGAGTCTGGGGGAGCGCCAGGCCCCTCCCCCGGCTCCCGCCCCGGACGCCTGCAGCGGCGGCCGCCGAGGTCCTGGAATCCGGGCGGCTGATCCGCGACGTGGCCGCAGATAGGCGTCCCGCGGGCGGGGCGGGGCACGGGGCGGGGTTTGCGCGGCTGGGCGGGGCGGAGGGGCGGGGCTTGCGCGGCTGGGCGGGGGCTCGGTATGGGCGGGCAGGGCACGGGGAGGGGCGATGCCTGGAGGCCGGGGCTAGGGTGGGCGGGGTTTTGCGCGGAGGGGCGGGGCTCGGTATGGGCGGGCAGGGCACGGGCTAGGGTGGGCGGGGCTTGCGCGGCTGGGCGAGGCGGGCAGGGGCGGGGCTTGCGCGGGCGGCCGGCCCGCCGCGGAGGGGCTGTGGCGCGGGCTGCGGGGCTGGAGGCGCTGCCGCACCCAGGCGCACCTGGCGGACGCGGGCGCTGCTGCTGCGGCTGACGGTGCGGCCGCGGGACACGCTCAGCGACTGACCGTGCGGGACGCGCGCCTGCGGGACGGTCGGTGCTGCTGCTGGCGCGGGCGGCAGGGCAGGTGCGGCCGCTCGGCCCCGCCCCGCCCCGCCCCGCCGCTCGGCCCCGCCCCGCCCGGACCCGCCCCATCCCGCTCGGCCCCGCCACTCGGCCCCGCCCTGCCCCGCCCCGCCCCGCCGCTCGGACCCGCCCCCGCCCCGCCGCTCCGCCCCGCCCGGCCCCGCCCTGCCCCGCCGCTCGGACCCGCCCCGCCGCTCGGCCCCGCCCCGCCCCGCCACTCGGCCCCGCCCTGCCCCGCCCCGCCCCGCCCCGCCGCTCGGCCCCGCCCCGCCCCTCCACTCGGCCCCGCCCTGCCCCGCCCCGCCCCGCCGCTCGGACCCGCCCCGCCCCGCCGCTCGGACCCGCCCCGCCGCCCCGCCCCGCTCGGCCCCGCCCCCCCGCCCTGCCGCTCGCTGGCCCGCTCGCTCTCTTTCTCTCGGTTTCCCTCTCTGCCTTCCCGGCCTGTGCCTCCTCCCAGCTCCCCCCCACCACGTCCCTGCTCTCCTGGGCTGTCCAGAGCGGTCCCCCAGCCCAGTGACCCCCGGGGGAGGGTCTTCCAGCCCGGGGAAGTGGGCGGGGACTGCTGGCGTGGGGTAGGGGAGGGACTGGGGGCCGCGTTCCCAGGCCCACCAAGCCTGGGATGACACTGTAAGGGCAGGAGCCTGAGCCGCCATGCTGTGGCAAGAGGCTGGGCCGGGGCAGAGCTCTGGAAAGGGAGCCGGGACTGGGTCGGGGGGCGTCCGGGGGTTGGGGCTGGCAGGCAGGCAGCCCTCAGGCTGGTGTACACCGTGAGCATTCATTAAGAGCCTGCTGTGTGCCAGGTGACCCAGCAGGCTGGTGCCTCTCTGGTGTGGGGAGGAGACCCAGGTCCGGCCCAGGCCGGCTGGTGACAGGTGCCCGTCAGGGAGGCCTCGGGACGGTGACATTCCGGGTGTGCGGGGAGGGGGTCCCAGCTGAGCAAAGGCCCTGGGGCAGGACCCAGCCTGGTGCGTGGGAGGGGAAGCGCAAACCAGGTGGGGACGGGGCCCTCCCTGTGGGCACAGGGCGGCCTCACCCTTCCCATCCGAGAAACGGGGAGAACACGTTTGCCAGTCGGCCCACACGGCACCCTCGGACGAGGCGCACTCGGCTCCCGCCCCCGCGCCCCGGCACTGCCTGCCTGGCCGTGGCCACGGAGCAGCGCGGGCGCCGGGGGATTCCCAGGTTGCAGGCAGGGAAACTGAGGCATGGATAGGGCGGGCTTAGACCCAGAAGGGGCGGAGCTGGGACTTGAACTCCCAGCCTGTCTTCCCCATGGCAGCCTCCAGGGGGGCGCCCGCGAGCACCTGGGTCAGGGCCTCCTTGGCTTCGGTCCGCCGGGTGGAACAGCCCAGGCCTGCGCCGGGCACAGCAGGTGCTCAACAAGTGCCGGGTCAGTGCTGTGGCTGCCCGGAGCTCTAGCCGGGCCTTGGGGCTGGAGGGGTGCACCCAGGGGTCCCCCCATTTGTCTTGCAACTGTGTCTTCCTGTCCACCCCTCCAGGTAGTCCTGGGCTGGAGGAGGCGGAGCTGTGTTGGAGGGTCCCCCAAAGCTGGTGGGGACCCCCCCAGAGCTGGAGGGGATCCTGGAGCTGGAGGCGACCCCCGGAGCTGGAGGGGACCCCTGGAGCTGGAGGCGACCCCCGGAGCTGGAGGGGACCCCTGGAGCTGGAGGCGACCCCCGGAGCTGGAGGGGACCCCTGGAGCTGGAGGCGACCCCTGGAGCTGTGCTGGTGAGGAACCTCAGAGCTGTGCTGGTGAGGACCCCCGGAGCTGGAGGCGACCCCCGGAGCTGGAGGGGACCCCCGGAGCTGGAGGGGACCCCTGGAGCTGTGCTGGTGAGGAACCTCAGAGCTGTGCTGGTGTGGACCCCTGGAGCTGGAGACGACCCCCGGAGCTGGAGGGGACCCCTGGAGCTGGAGGCGACCCCTGGAGCTGTGCTGGTGAGGAACCTCAGAGCTGTGCTGGTGAGGACCCCCGGAGCTGGAGGCGACCCCCGGAGCTGGAGGGGACCCCTGGAGCTGGAGGGGACCCCCGGAGCTGGAGGGGACCCCTGGAGCTGGAGGCGACCCCTGGAGCTGTGCTGGTGAGGAACCTCAGAGCTGTGCTGGTGAGGACCCCCGGAGCTGGAGGCGACCCCCGGAGCTGGAGGGGACCCCTGGAGCTGGAGGGGACCCCCGGAGCTGGAGGGGACCCCTGGAGCTGGAGGCGACCCCTGGAGCTGTGCTGGTGAGGAACCTCAGAGCTGTGCTGGTGAGGACCCCCGGAGCTGGAGGCGACCCCCGGAGCTGGAGGGGACCCCCGGAGCTGTGCTGGTGAGGAACCTCAGAGCTGTGCTGGTGTGGACCCCTGGAGCTGGAGACGACCCCCGGAGCTGGAGGGGACCCCTGGAGCTGGAGGCGACCCCCGGAGCTGGAGGGGACCCCTGGAGCTGGAGGCGACCCCTGGAGCTGTGCTGGTGAGGAACCTCAGAGCTGTGCTGGTGAGGACCCCCGGAGCTGGAGGCGACCCCCGGAGCTGGAGGGGACCCCCGGAGCTGGAGGGGACCCCTGGAGCTGTGCTGGTGAGGAACCTCAGAGCTGTGCTGGTGTGGACCCCTGGAGCTGGAGACGACCCCCGGAGCTGGAGGGGACCCCTGGAGCTGGAGGCGACCCCTGGAGCTGTGCTGGTGAGGAACCTCAGAGCTGTGCTGGTGAGGACCCCCGGAGCTGGAGGCGACCCCCGGAGCTGGAGGGGACCCCTGGAGCTGGAGGGGACCCCCAGAGCTGGAGGGGACCCCTGGAGCTGGAGGCGACCCCTGGAGCTGTGCTGGTGAGGAACCTCAGAGCTGTGCTGGTGAGGACCCCCGGAGCTGGAGGGGACCCCTGGAGCTGTGCTGGTGAGGAACCTCAGAGCTGTGCTGGTGAGGACCCCTGGAGCTGGAGGGGACCCCTGGAGCTGGAAGGGACCCCTGGAGCTGGAGGGGACCCCTGGAGCTGTGCTGGTGAGGACCCCCGGAGCTGGAGGGGACCCCTGGAGCTGGAGGCGACCCCCGGAGCTGGAGGGGACCCCTGGAGCTGGAGGGGACCCCTGGAGCTGTGCTGGTGAGGAACCTCAGAGCTGTGCTGGTGAGGACCCCCGGAGCTGGAGGAGACCCCCGGAGCTGGAGGGGACCCCCAGAGCTGTGCCCTGCGGCCCCCGGGGCGGGGACACGACCCCACGCCCTCCCTCCCCCTGGGCTCCCATGGGGGCCCCCAGCCCCGTGTGGCCTTGGGGACAGCGCGCACCCTCCCTGTCTGGGCTGGCCGTGGACAGAGCAAGACTCTTCCTGCAATTCCTGCGGCTGCCGCCAGGTGGCACCCGATAGCCATGCTCACTGCCCTGCTGACTGAGCCCCTGCCCCCAGGGGCATCAAGGAGGGGAGCCACCCCTCCACCCTGGGAGGGGGGAGCCTTGGGCCCTCCCGCAGTGCGTTTCCAGGGTCTCCAGGGTCTCCCCCTTGCCCTCCCCTCTCCACCCTGCCCAGGTCAGGACAGGACAGGACAGGGAGCAACTCTTCCTGCAATTCCTGCGGCTGCCGCCAGGTGGCACCCGGCAGCCACGCTCATGACCCTGACCCTGACCCTGGCCCCGGCCCAGGGGCATCCAGGAGGGGAGCTGCCCCCCCCAACCTGGGAGGGGGGAGCCTTGGGCCCTCCCGCAGTGCGTTTCCAGGGTCTCTCCCTTCCCCTCCTCTCCCCTCCCCTCCCCTCTCCTCTCCACCCTGCCCAGGACAGGACAGGGAGCAACTCTTCCTGCAATTCCTGCGGCTGCCGCCAGGTGGCGCCCAACAGCCACGCTCATGACCCTGACCCTGACCCTGGCCCCGGCCCAGGGGCATCCAGGAGGGGAGCTGCCCCCTCCAACCTGGGAGGGGGGAGCCTTGGGCCCTCCCGCAGTGCGTTTCCAGGGCCTCCAGGGTCTCCCCCTTCCCCTCCCCTCCCCTCCCCTCCCCTCCCCTCTCCTCCCCTCTCCTCCCCTCTCCTCTCCTCTCCACCCTGCCCAGGACAGGACAGGGCGCAAGTCTTCCTGCAATTCCTGAAGCTGCCGCCAGGTGGCACCCGACAGCCACACTCATGACCCTGACCCTGAGCCTGGCCCTGACCCTGGCCCCGGCCCAGGGGCATCCAGGAGGGGAGCTGCCACCCCCCGCCCCCCGCCCCTTCCTCTCGCTGCCCCAGGTGAGGCGATGCCCACTGTCTGGGTCCCTGACACAGGCCTAGGGTGGCCCGCACCTGCCCAGCCCAAGTGCAAGGGGTGGGGGTGGAGGAGCCCTGAGCCTCCCGCTGGGCGTCTCTGGGGGGCCTCCGGGGTCCCCTCTCCTGCCCAGGACACAGGACAGGACAGAACCCCCGAAGCCCCGTCCTGGGCTCGGCTCAGCGCTGGACCCCCCGCACGGCTGCCCAGGGGCCCCCTCTGTGGCAGGCCCCCTCCCGTTTCGCAGAGGGCACCCGGGGGGCCGAGGTTGTGGTCAGCGGTCCGAGGGCCGGCGGGGGCGGGAGAGGCTTTCTTGGCTCCTGGCTGGGGGCTGGGAGGGAGAGAAAGCAGTTCGCAGGCAGTGTGACATTTAACAAACACCATGCAAATCGCATGCAAATCACATGCAAATCAGAGCCCGCTTCGGCAGCCCCGACAGTGACAGTGCTGGCTGTTGTGAAAGCAACGTGGGGCCTGCGGGAGCCCCCCCCCGCTCCCTCCTCCCCCCTCCACGCCCTCCCCCCGCCCCATCCCCCTCCTCCCACCCCCCACTTCCCCCCTTCCCTCCCTCCCCCCAGGCCCCGGGTCAGCGCTGGCAGCCAAGCGGCCTCAGCCCCCGGGTTCCGCGTGGAGAAGCTGAGGCCTGGGCCTGGCCGGCGCCCAGCAGCCACACCGCGGCCAGCGCTGCCTCCCATCACGTGGCCGTGGACCAAGGAAGAGTGGGAGCAGGGTCTGCGCCTGGGCCTGGAGGCTGCTCCCACTGCCCAGCCCCGCCCTCATCTCTGTCCACCTCCTGCTCCCCCACCCGCCCCACCGCGCACTGCCTGTGTTCGGCAAACTCCTATCCACCCGCCAAAGCCCCGGTGTCAATAACCCCCTCCTTCCCACAGCTCCAAGAGCAGCTCCTGTGTTTCCCTGGGCTCCAGCTGTTCCAGCGCGCCCCCTCCCGCCCGGCCCCGACCCCCGGATCTGGGATGTGCTGTCTCCTCCCAGAAGCCCGGGGCCCCAGTGTCCACTCCAGGGTCCCCCCGTTGGGGCCGGGCACAGAGGGGTGGCCTGAGCAGGGTCTGAATAAACCCGCGATTGTTTGACGGCAACATCGCGTTTGCACGTGGACAGCTGCAACGGGGAGGAGCCCTGGGCGCCGCGCACCCCCGGGCCTTTACAGTGGCCGCCCCCTCCCTGCTCAGGCCGCGCACCCCCAGGCCTTTGCACAGGCCGCCCCCAGCCGCGGCCCCCTCCCCGCACAGGCCGCAGGCTCCTGGCCCGCCCCAGGGGCGAGTCCGTGCGGGCGGTGAGACTGGGCAGGCGCGCCTCCGGTGATGTGTTCTCTGTGTTCGCGCTTGACTGGGCGGGGGTGGGTGGCCCGGTGACCGAGACACCCGCGTCCCCCACGCTAGGGCCTGGATTCGAGTCCTGGCTGTGGCTCCCTGCGCATACGCAACCTGGGAAGCTTGTGCACCCGCCGCCCACATGGAGCCCCGGATGGAGCTCTGGGCTGGGGTGAGCGGGCGGACTGCAGCTCTCTCCGGCCGCCGCTGCCTCTCAGATGCTCAGAGACCCGGCTCCGAGCCGCGCGTGGCCAGCGGCTGCCACGCTAGACACACGGTGACTGCGGCTTCCGCCTCTGCCCGCCGCCCTCCACGGCTCCCGCTGTCCTGGGGTGCAATCGGAACTCCGTGCAGAGCCCGGCGGAGCCCAGAGCCGGGCCCCTGCCCATTCAGCCCGACCTGGCCACCTGCTCAGGCCTCCCAGGTGGGCGGGGCCTCCCTGCCCCAGGCCACACCCCTCAAACCCCAACTCCAGCTCTGTCCCCACCCCCAGGCCGGAGTGTCTGAGTCCAGCCCTATCCCCGGTCCTCGCCGCAAGGCCCCCAAAGGCAGAGTCCGCAGGCTGGGTCGCCTCCGAAGCCCGCACCGCGGAGGCCCGGGGGCAGCCGTCCCTGAGGACCACACGAAGCTCCGCCCACAAGCCACGCGGTGCCACCTGCCGGCGCTGCCCGCCTAGGCCTGGAAAACTCCTACCCAGGCCTGAAAACCCCAGTCTCCCCTGGTGTCTGTGGCCAGCGCTGCCTCCTCACAGCGGCGGGGCCCACGCACCCCAGGGCCGGCAGGTGGGAGACCGGCCCTTGGAGTGAATGCTGGGTTAGCGCCACGTGGCGAGGCGGATGGCAGATTCAGTGCGCGAACTGAGTGTTGAATGTGACAGGCACTGCCCCTGCCTGGCAGGCCTCACCTCCTGATTAGACCCCAATTCCTGATGACCGAGCGCTGGCGGCTGGGTCCCCCCACCTGCCAGCCCCGCAGGGGGCCTCCCCCGGGGAGGGGAAGTCGGAGCGGGAGACGCTGAGTAGCGGGAGAGGAGGCCTGCGCTTAGTTAGCCCCTCGGGGTTAATTACCCGGAGAAACGCAGATCTGCCTGTGTTTAGGAGCGGAGGCGGGGTTTGCAGATCTGGGGGCGTCTACACCTTGAACTGAATAACAGTGGAAAAAGACGCCTGCGGGTTGGTGGGGCGCCACGGAGCCCCCGTGTGCACCGCCGCTTACACGCCATTCTTGGCTCAGCTGCGACTTTTTAAATAATCTTTATTTTATCTGAAAGGGAGAGAGCGGGACCGGCCTTCGTGGGACGGTGCCTCAGGGGGCCACGGGGCTGCCGCTGCTCGCATTGCCCACGTCCCAAGCGGGAGCGCCCCCTGCAGGCCTGGCTCTGCTCTGCGCCCAAGCCAGCTCGCTGCGCATGCGCACCCTGGGAGGCCGCAGTGAGGGCCCCAATGCTTGCGCACCTGCCACCGTCCTGGGAGACCCGGATGGAGCGCCTGGCTCCTGGCTCCCGCCTGACCATGGCGCGCATTTCTGCACCCCCTGGGGTTCAAGGACACGGCCAGGCGGATGTGGGGGTCCCCAGCAGCCCGAGCAGGGCAGGGGCAGGCTTGGTCTTGCTCTCTCTCTCTCACCGCACCCCTGCACCCATGACTGGGGACCCCCGTCCCTGTTGAGGGCTCGGTCCTCCGCCAGGCCGGGCAGCCGCTGGCCAACACGGGGGCACTTGGGTGTGGGGTACGGAGTCCAGAGCGAAGGACGCCCCCTCCCCTCCGGAGGTGCCAACCTCACCCTTCGGCCCCCCGGAGCCCCCTCCTCCCCCAAGCCCGGGGCCACCGCTGCCTTCCTGGGACAGACGCACCTGCGCGTCCACAAGCGCACCTGCCCGAGACACGGGCGAGCCCCGCCCCCGGCCGCGCCCCGCAGGTGCACCCCCCCAGCCCCGCCCTGGGCCTGCGGTCAGGGGCGCCTCCACAGCGGAGACAGGGCCAGGCTCATGTCTAATTCATCCCGGGCTAATTATAGCCAGCCGAGGGGAGGGGCTTGGTCGCCTCCCCGCTGCCGCCCGCCCGCCAGGGTGACCCGCAGGGGTGGGGACGGGTGCGGGGGCGCCGAGCGTCCTCCCAGGGTGCTCTGCGGCTGTCTACGCTGCTCCACGAAGGCGCCGGGCCAGGCGGGGCCGCCGGGAGGAGGCGCGGGGTTGCGGCTCAGGACATGGGGCGCTGTGCGAGGCCGACGGCCGGACGGCCAGCACCCCCTGACCTTGACCTCTGGAGCCCCCGGCGCCCCTGGCCGCCGGCTCCACGCCCTCCCCACTCAGCAGGGCCCTGGGCACGCGTGGGTCACCCCTGCGGGGCCGCGCCCTAAGGAGCCCCCCAGACTCAGGCCAGACAGGAGCCCCTGGGACATCGCCCTGGATCCTTTGGGAGGCGCTGGCTCGCGCCCCCAAGGCCCACAGCGGCCCGCACTGCGCCGGGAGCCCCACCTGCACCCGAGCTCTGGCCGCCTTCGTCTGATTTCCCAGGAGCCTCAGCAGAGCGCTGGACGGGAAGCCGAGCAGCCGGACTCCCGGTGCCCACGTGGGCTGCGGGCTCCCGGGGCGTCTTCACCCGCGAGGCCACGTCTCAACATTCCACAAGGACACCCCGATGTTACCCAGAGCAGCCCGGAGCGCTGCCCGTGCCCTGACCGCTCTGCAGCTCCGTAAGGTGGGATGGAGGGGCTGGGAGGCCCATTCTACAGATGGGGAAACTGAGGCAGAGGGGCGGGGACAGCACCTCGCTCAGGGTCCCAGGGCTCTGATGTTGGCTCTACCTCCTTGATCCTCTGCCCAGGCTCCATCTGACCCACCCCAGCCGGGCCCCACCCCCATCATGGCCTCACCCCTATCCTGGCTCCACCTCCCATAATGGCCACACCCCCAAGCCTAGCCACAACCCCTGACCCCACCTCCCATCATGGCCCCACTCCCAGCCTAGCCACACATCCACCCTGGCCACACCCCTACCCTGACCCCACCTCCCATCATGGCCCCACCTCTCATCATGGCCACACCCCAAGCCTACTCACACCTCCACCCTGGCCACACCTCGACCATGGCTCCATCTCCCATCATGGCCACACCCTCTCCTGGCCCTACCCCATAGTGGCCACACCCCCTACCCTGACCCCACCCCACCCCACCATCTCCCGCCCTGGCCACACCCCTACTATGGCCCCACCTCCAATCATGGCCACACCCCCGACCGGGCCCCGCCCCTGCCTCGCACCCCAGTCCTCCCTCTGGCGTGGGTGGCTGTGGCTGCCGTGGGCTGCGCTGCTCCATGCACTCCTCGGTGGACAGGGGGAGCCGGCCCTGGGTGACCACGCCGCGCGCGCTCAGTGGACAGGGCGGAGCCGGCCCCGGGTGACCCCGCCACGCGCGCTCAGTGGACAGGGCGGAGCCGGCCCTGGGTGACCCCGCCGTGCGCGCTCAGTGGACAGGGGGCAGCCGGCCCCGGTGACCCCGCCGCGCGCGCTCAGTGGACGGGGGGAGCCGGCCCCGGGTGACGCTGCGCGCATCCGTGCCTCGGTGTCCCCGTCGGCTGCAGCCAGGGGCAGCGATGACCTCATCTGCGGCCGCGACCAGCAGAGCGCGTGGCCAATGAATAAAACATGGCACCCGAGCCCCGCCTGGCATGCAGCAGGTGCTTAATGCGGCCCGCAGGGCAGCAAACAAGGTCCCGGCGGCCGGCGGGGGCGGGGATCGAACCCCCGGCGCGGGCCGGGGGCCACTGGACTAGGGGGCAGCGGTGCGCGGGAGGCCGCGGGGCGTTTCCATGGCGGCCCGGCGGGAGGCGGCCGGGCGCCCTTAGGAGCGGCGGCTAGGAATAGCCCGCGCGCGCTCCCCCGCCGCAGCGCGCGCCCCAGCGCCTCCGGCCCCAGGGCCCTCCCCAGCAGGGGTCGGCCCGCCCCTCCTGGCCCCGAAGCCCGCCCTGGCTCCACTCTTCCCTGCAGGTGCGGGCCAGTACCCCCGCGGCCGGCCGGTGGCCTCTTTGCACGCCCCCGCCCCCGCCCCCGCCTCTTGTCCTTTCCAGTTTTATTTAGAAAGAGAGGGCGGGGGGGGGGGCGGCCCTCCATCCCCTGGTTCGCTCCCCAAGTGCTCGCACCCGCCAGGCCTGGGCCAGGGGGCAGCCGGAAGCTGGGCACCCCATCCGGGGCTCCCACGTGGGTGCAGCCCTCGCTGCCGCCCCCCAGGCGCATCAGGGAGGTGGGACCTGGGGGTCTTGAGCTCCGGCTGAGCACCCCGCCCCGCTGTGCTGTTCCTAACGGAAACAGGGCAGCCACGGAGTGACGGCCGCAGGAAGGTGCCCTTGTCCCTGTCCCCTGGCAGCCCCGATGCATCTTGGGGGCCGGAGTCTTCCCCGTGACCCCCAGGCCCTGCGGGATCTGCCCCCCACCCCCGTCGCCTTGGCTGCCCCGGTGCCCTACTCGCTGCTCCTCCAGCAAGTGCGGGTCCTGGCTCGGGGCTGTGGCGCCTGCGGTGCCGCCAAACCATAGGGCTGCAGGTTCGAGTCCCGGCGGCTCCCTGCTAGTGCACCTGGGAAAGCAATGCCATTGCGCATAGCAAAGAGACAGTGTCCCCCCGCGGCTGACCCCTCTCTCCGCCTTCCCCGGCCCTCACCTCTGTCCTCAGGCCGGAGGGGGGCAGCCTGAAATCCAGGTTGACCTAAGCGGCCCCCCATCACCCCAGGCATGGTGCCCGGTTCCTTTGCCGCTGCGTCACGGTGGGTCTCGGACACAGCGTCCCTGGCTGCCGGTCCCGGCTCCAGCTTCCTGCTACAGCGCCTGGGAGGCAGCAGTGAGGGCCCCAACCCTCCCCCCCCCCCCCAGGGCCCTGCTGCACACGCAGGAGACCTGGTGGAGTTAGGGGTTCCTGGGCATTGGGGGCGGGAGCCTGCGGGAGGGAGCTGGGGTTCGCAGCCTGCTCGCGGATTCTCCCTCTCCCTCCCTGGCGCCCCCCACCCCCTGCGCTGTGCCCAGAGCCCAGCTGCAGCCCCCCTCCCTGCCCGCGGCCGCCCCAGCCGCTCGCTGTTTACCTTAGCACTCTGAAAGTTTAATCGTGGCCTCATTCATCCGTGACCTTTCGGTCTCCTCCGGAGACGCTGGTTGTATTTGCAAGACCAATTACCTGCCTATGCAAATGACCCTGCCGTGAGCCCGCCTCCGCGGCCAGCGGTGTGGGGGGGGCGCTCTGGGGCCCCAGCTCCAGCGAGGGGGTGCCAGCGTCCCTGTGGCTCCGGAGTTAATTAGAATCCGGGCAGTCCAGGGAGGCCCTGACCGTGTGCCTCTCAGATCTGACCTCCGGTCACTCATTCATTCGGTCACTCACCCATTCAAGATTATCGGGCAGGCGTGTGGCACAGCAGTTAACGTGCTGCCCAGGTCGCCCGCATCCCGCATCAGAGGGCCCGGGTTCGAGTCCTGGCTGCACTTCCGATCCAGCTCCCTGCTCACGTGCACGCGGGGAGACAGCAGGGGGCACTCAAGTGCCTGGGTCCCTGGTGGAGCCACAGCTCCTGGTTCTGGCTGGCTCAGCCCTGGCTGCTGGGGGCAGAGGGAAGATCTCTCTCTCTCTCTCTCTGTCTCTCTCTCTGTCTCTCTCTCTCTCTCTCTCTCTCTGATTCTCTTTTTCTCTCTTTCAAACGCTCTCTGTCTTCCCGGCTGGCAATCCCTAAGACAGGAAACGTGTCCCAAGTCACAGGCTGTGCTCAGCAAGGGAGAAGCAACAGAGGACACGGCCGAGAAATGCCGGCACAGGGGACCAGGCATCCTCGAGCCCGCCCTCCCGCCACGGAAGAAGCACCCGGTTCTTCACCTGCCAACTTGGTGCCGCCTCGGGGCCCTTGTACATGCCGTTCCCTCCCTGCAGAACGCCCTTCCCCGGCCTGGAGGCCGACGGGCGCTTCCTCCCACCAGGTCCGCTCACGTGGCCCCTCCTCGGGGAAGCCCGCCCTGATTGCTTTGTAATTCTCGGTTCTGTAAATTAGGTTACGTATCTCCCTCTCTCCCCAAGCCCCAGACCCAACAGCACCCACCTCGGGGGCAGCTGTGTCCGCCCTGCCCCCACCAGAGCCCCCGCTCCCCCCTCCCAGGTGGCTGTCCCCTCTCGACCCCCAGCCACTTGTCTCCGAAGGACTGGCCGCCGTGTCTGGCTTCAGGTTTATCCCCCAACTCGACGCCGGCTCTGGCCGAGCGGGCCATGGCCGTGTCTATCCCAGCGTCCCCAGGAGCCACACAGAAACGGGTACTGGGCGTGGAGATGGAGGCTTGGGGGCCGGGAGGGTGCGTGGGGGGGTGGGGGAGTGGGTAGGTGGCCATCATGGGTGGGTGGGTGGTGGTGATCGCGGGACAGGGTGGGACGTGAGTAGGGGGCTGGGGTTGGAAGGCGGAGGAGCAGGGTGGGAGCAGGTGGGTTTTTGGGTGCTGGGTGCTGGGTGCTGGGTGCTGGGATCAGCTGTGCTGAGTGAGGCCGCCCCTGGCCAGGGACCCTGACAAAGCCCACCGCAGCCCGGGGCCGGCGGCTCTGAGGGGTGGGCAGCCGTGCCGGGGCGCCGGCCCCTGCCCGCGTCCTGCAGCCCCCCGCGTCCCCCTGGCCGGGCCCCGCGGCTCCGTGGGAATGCCCGCCCCTCCTCCCGCACTTGATTTGGTCCGGGCCGCCCGCGGACTTGCCATTACACTGCTGCTGGGGTGGCTGCAATTTTCGTTGAGGGCGGAGACACTGCCTCGGCAGCTGTGTGACTTTGAACGCGGCACGGGCACTCAGAGAACACGGAGACAGGACCGGGGGACCCGTGGAGACAGGGCGGAGGGACCAGGCGCGGCACCCAGGGCAGAGTCCAGGGCCACCTCCTGCCCCAGCTGCGGCCTCGGGCCAACCTCCCGCACCCTGCACCTGCTCCCTCCACGCGCACGCCTCACAGGAAAGCCCCTCCCCCCCCCAGAGTGGGGCTTTGTGTGCACCTGCAGGCCCAGAGCCCGAGGGAGACCCTCCTGGGGCAGGGGCGACCGAGCCGTGTTCTTTAGTTAAGGGCACATATTTACACCCCAGGTTTGGGGTGGAGCGAGGCGGGTAGGAAGGTGACAGGCAGGTCACGCAGGGCCCCGGAGGCTGCTGGGAGGACTTGGGCTTGTCCCCCCACAGGAGGTGGGGGCCACGGAGGGTGGCGACTGCCGCCATCTAAGTGAGGGATGCTGGGGAAGGAGCTATCCAGGCGGTACCCAGCCCGTGCAAAGGCCCCGGGGCAGGACCGTGCCAGGCACACTGGAGGAGCCCCACGTGGCTGGAGCCGAGCGAGGGAGTCCGAGCCGCTTCCCAGGTGCGCATGCGCAGGAGCTGGCCAGGCGCGGAGCCGGGACTCGAACCCAGGCGCTCTGACTCCGATGCTGTGGCTCAGCCACTGCGCCAAACGTCCACCCCGGGGCTGAGCGTCTCTTCTCCAAGCTGCTTGGGACCGGAAGTGTTTGCGATTTTCCCGTTCGGTTCAGAGTTTGGACTATTTGCATATGCATAATGAGGTCTTGGGGGGACGGGGCTCACACGGAGGCAGAACATTGTGTTTCTTGTGCGTCTTACACCGTAGCCCGGAGGTGAACTCCTACAATGTCTGAGATCACTTGGCACAAGAGAGAAATTTCACGGTGTGCAGGTTTCCAGCCGCGTCGCGTCGGCGAGCCGAACATCTTGGGTTTGGAGCATTTTCAGATTTAGGAATTTTTTAAAAATTATTTCAGGGGCAGAGAGAGTGGGGCGAGGCTTCCATTTGCTGGTTCATTCCCCATCGTGTCTAAAGGCCAGGCCTGGGCCAGGCCGAAGCCAGGGGCCAGCCAGGGGCTCCACCAGGGCTCCCACGCGGTGGGCGGGGACCCAGACACTCGCGCCCTCCCTGCGGCCGCCCAGGGTGCGCATGCGCAGGGAGCCGGGCCTGGAACCCTGGCGCGCCTGGGTCGGTCGACGGGGTCTTGGCTGCCCTTCATCCAAGGCCCAGAGATGTTGGCTGACGTCGGAGCGAATCAGCTCGGCTTGTTCCGCTTGCACACGGGGCAGAGGCGGCTCCGTGGGGGTGGACGGGCGCCCGAGCCCACACAGCTGGTGAGACCGGGAGCCGGGATTTGAACCCCTTGGGTGTGGGACAGGAAGCTGCACCCCCCATGGTTTCCCTTCGCAGCCTCTCCTCTTAGCAAAGCAGTGGCTGCGACACCGCCTCCAGGAAGCCCCCTCCTCTGCACCACGCCCGCAGCTGAGAGCCCAGGGGACAGCGACGGGTCCCTCCCACTTTCCCCGGCCTTGGCACCTGTCAAGCTCAGGCATCGCTCTGGGAAAAGCAGCGCCCATCGCGGCCTGACCTTCTCCCTGCTGGCCGGGCCATTCCCGCGTCAATCACGGGCCACAGCGCAGGGGGAAACATGGTTTGATCTCTAGGGATGCTGAGGCCGCTCAGCGGGGCTGGCCCCGGGCAGCCGCGGGGGCCACGCTCTGGGTCTCAGAATGGCTGGAAACTTCCGGCTTGCACACTCGGGTCCCCCCCCCCACCCTGGGCCACCCCGTTTCCAAGCGGAACCAGCCCCGTCTCTCTCCGGTCTCTCTCCCCACGCACTCTGGGGGCCTGGGAGCATGGAAGTTTCTGGGTGCGCAGGGCAGGTGCGCTGGCACCTCGGGTGGGGACGTCTGGGGACAGTTCGCCGCAAAGCTCCTGCCGCAGCCAGGGCCCGCCTCGGGCACTCGGAAATGGCCCGAAGCCAGCGTCGCGGGAGGCGGCACCGCGCGCGCAGCCAGGGCCCCCCACCCTGTCCCCCCGCCAGCCGCCCCCAGAACAGCCCGCTCTCTCTCCTTCGAAATTTCACCCCAGAAATCAATTAGGGCTGGGGCGGGTTGATTATAAATCAGCTATTTTCATAATTGTTATGTCTTTCATAAATCAAGGCGGCTCACGTCGCCTCCGAAATGGAGCTGCTCTCCCGGTGGGGGGAGGGGGAGGGGGGGCGCCGGTCCCTGGGCCTCCACCCAATCCGCAGAGGCCGCCGGCCGGCCAGGGACTTCCTGGACCCGAGCCGGGTCGCTCCATTACGGGATTGCTTAAGCAGCATTTTAAATAACAAAAAGGGATATCATTTAATTTTTTTCGCAACGTGGAGATCAATACGCTGGCCTTCAGGTGGTCTGATGGATCGCCCTGGCGAGCCTCCCCAGCTAATCCAATTTCCCCCGCTCGGGGCTGGGCCCCGCCGGGCCTGGGATCCGGGCGCGGGGCCGGGCCCTGCAGCACTGCGGCGCGGTGGGGGCGGGGCGGGGCAGCCCCGGGGACACTGGCACTGTCAGGGCTGCGGGGGTGGCGGGGGCTCCTGGCATGGGGTGGGCAGCCCCGGGGACACTGGCGCTGTCATGGCTGCGGGGGTGGCGGGGGCTCCTGGCATGGGTGGGCAGCCCCGGGGACACTGGCGCTGTCATGGCTGCGGGGGTGGCGGGGGGCTCCTGGCACGGGGCGGGGCAGCCCCGGGGACACTGGCGCTGTCATGGCTGCGGGGGTGGTGGGGGCTCCTGGTATGGGGCCGGGCAGCCCTGGGGACACTGGCGCTGTCATGGCTGCTGGGGTGGTGGGGGGCTCCTGGCATGGGGCGGGGCAGCCCCGGGGACACTGGCGCTGTCATGACTGCTGGGGTGTGGGGGGCTCCTGGCATGGGGCGGGGCAGCCCCGGGGACACTGGCGCTGTCATGGCTGCTGGGGTGGTGGGGGGCTCCTGGCATGGGGCGGGGCAGCCCCGGGGACACTGGCGCTGTCATGGCTGCTGGGGTGGTGGGGGGCTCCTGGTATGGGGTGGGCAGCCCTGTGGCACGGTGGGGGCGGGGCGGGGCAGCCCCGGTGACACTGGCGCTGTCATGGCTGCGGGGGTGACAGGGGCTCCTGGCATGGGGTGGGCAGCCCCGGGGACACTGGCGCTGTCATGGCTGCGGGGGTGGTGGGGGGCTCCTGGTATGGGGCGGGGCAGCCCCGGGGACACTGGCGCTGTCATGGCTGCGGGGGTGGCGGGGGCTCCTGGCAAGGGGTAGGTGAGCGCCCGGCCCCTCCCCCACGCCCCGCAGTGTCCCCACGTCCGGGGGGGGGGTCAGCAGCCCAGCTCATAGACTCCCCTCCCTGATGGAAAGCAGGGGCCCCGCCCCGCGCGCCCCCACTCCGCCTCCTCAGCGCCCCCCGCCGTCAGCAGGGGGGGTAGGGCAGAGCAGCAGTCTCGGGTTCGAGTCCTGGGCCCGTTCAGCCAGCAGCTACTGAGCGCCCACCGCTAAGTACTGAGCCCCGTGCTAAGTCCTGGGGTCCGGCCACCACCCCACCAAGAGGGACAGCGCGGAGCCGCTCAGGGGCCGGGGGTGATCAGCGAGAGAGAGGGAGAGGGAGAGGTCTTCCATCCACTGGTTCACTCCCAGACGCCCCCAGCAGCCATGGCTGGGCCTGGACAAAGCCGCGGGCTGGGGTCCCCCGAGTCCGCCCCCGAGCGGCAGTGTCCAGTGTCCGGCACCTGCTGCCCCCCGCCGGGGGGGGGGCGTGGGAGGCGGGGCTGGGGCTCGAACCCTGCCCACGGCCTACGCGCCGGGCCGACTCCAGCCACCCGCCTGCCCGCTGGAGCCGGGCTCGGGCTGCGGCCCGCTAGGGCGCGGGAGGCGCGGGTCACGCCAGGCACGGATGGCCGGGGCGCCAGCCAGTGTGGGGCGGCGCGGGGGTGACGGCCGAGCGCCTGGAAGCCGCTGGCATCCGGGGGCTGGCTCCAAGCTCGGAGGTTGGTAAATCACCCCCAAACGGTGGCGACTGAAAATGATCGCCCGCTTCCTGCTCTGGGTCAGCAATATGGAGCTCCTGGCTCAGAGCCGCGCGCGGAGCCGCCGCCAAGCAAGATGTCGGCCCAGGCTGTGTCACGTGGAGGCGGCTGTGTCACATGGAGGAGGCCGTGTCACGTGGAGGAGGCTGTGTCACATGGAGGAGGCCGTGTCACGTGGAGGCGGCCGTGTCACGTGGAGGCGGCCGTGTCACATGGAGGCGGCCGTGTCACGTGGAGGAGGCCGTGTCACGTGGCCGCGCCACTGCGGCTGGGGGAGGCGGGGCCAGGCCGTGGGCGGCAGGCGGAAGTCCTTCGAGTGGGGCGGAAGTCTCTCGGCACGAGGCAGGCGGAAGTCCCTCCCACTGTGGGCGGGGCGCCCTCCCAATATGGCGGCCAGCTTCTCGCAAAGGCGTTGACTTGCGAGGAAGCAGGACAGGGCCCCGCGGGCCGGCCCGGAAGTCGCTCGCTCGGGGTCCCTTCTGCCGTGACCTCCCGTCCCGGGGCGGGGGCCGGCTGCTGGAGTGCCGGCAGTGAGGGTGGCGCTCTGGGATGTGTTACAGCGGCGCACCCACTTCTCCGAGTGCCCACAGCCTCCCGGGAAGGAGGTGCACCTGCCCGCCGTGGCCGGGGGACCCCGCAGGGAAACGGAGGCTGGCGGCCCGCTCTTCGCCCCGTCCTGGCTTTGCCCCGGAAGCCCCGGGCGGGAGGCGGGACGGGCTGCGACCCCAGCCCTGGCCCGGCTTAGGAGCCTGGGGTCCCGGCAGGGGTCCGCTCCCAGCTGCTGAGCGCTCGCTCCGGCTTGGGGGCCCCAGGCCCAGAATCCTGGCCCAGATGGGAGGCTCCGCGAGCCTCCCATTTTTAATTATTATTATCTTAAGGAATGCCACTGCTGTGGCCTCTGCGGACGTGGCCTGTGGGCAGGGGCGCGGGGACCCCCGGAGGTGGACACTGCCTTCTGCCCGCTCTGCCCCGAGCCCTGGGGCCCCGCCTCTGTCCTGCTGGAACCACGGAAGCTGCCGGAACGCGGCCGCGACTCCGCTGTAGCCCCCGCCCCCGCCATGACGGCCCTCGCTGGCCCCAGGCTGGCGCGCGCCGGCCGGCGGGGACCCCCCACTCCCCCTGCGTCCCCCCCAGGCCGGCTGCTGGGCCGTGGTCTCTGCGGGAGAGCCTGGCAGAATGGCCCGTGATTGTCGCCGCCAGGCCTTGCTCTAATTTCCACGAATGGGTTCTGAGCGGCTAATGCGGCCCCCGCTGGGCAGGAGATGGAGCCCGGCGGGGCCTCTGCGGCTGCGCTGGGCCCACTGCAGCCGGGGCCTTCGCCCGGGAAAAGCCCCGACGGCGGGGGGGCGCGGAGGAGACCCCTGCCCTCCCGATCCTGCCAGGGCGGCCTGGAGTGGGGTCACTGGAGGGGCGGTGGGGGCGGGCGCCGGAGACCCCCGCCGATGTTCAGTTAGGCTCGGGCCAGGGTCCACGCTTGGGGCTTGCTTCAAGTTCACGGGAGCTTGTAGAGTTGGAGGGGTCAGCTCAAGGTCAGAGGTGGAACCTAGGCCGGGGTCAGCTACCGCCGGTGCAAGTGGATTTAGGTCAGTGTTTGTTGAATGAGTAATGGATGCCCCCGCCGGGCCTCTCCCAGGCCCACAGACAGGGAGCCTAGGTAGATTCCAGACACCGCAGGCCGCTCAGTGGCCTGTCCCACCCACCCCCGGCCCCGCGCCAGCCCAGGAGGCAGAGGAGACCTGGGGGGATGTGCATGGGGGCTGGGCTGTGGCTGGCATCCTCCCGGGACAGGAGCAGGAGTCAGGGGTAGCGGGGGTCAGCGGGCCCGGGTGTCCCAGAGGGGAGGGGCCGGGCCAAGGCGGGGGGGGGGGGGGAGCGGTGTCGTTCTGCTCCGGCGGCATTCCCGTGGCTCCCACCTCCCTCAGGGTCAAGGCCCAAGTCCCCCTGCAGCCCAGATGACCACAACAGCCAGCGCTGGCCCAGGCTGAAGCCAGGAGCCAGGAGCTCCATCCAGGTCTCCCCCGTGGGCGGCGGGGGCCCACGCACTTGGGCAATCATGGCCGCCTCCTAGGTGCACCAGCAGGGAGCTGGGCCAGAAATGGAGCAGCCAGCCCTAACGTGCTCGGATGAGAAGCCGCGTCCTCCGTGGTGGCCTAACCGGCTCCTGGCCTCAGCCCCAGCCGTGAGGCAGGTGGAAGCTCTCTCTCTGTCGGTCTCCTGCCCAGGGTGGGTGCCCCCACTTGGACACTGGTCTTGGCAGGCCCGAGGCTCTGCGCCTGCCCTCGGCCTGCCGTGTCCCTCGCCCCCGGCTGGGTCTGTGCCCCATCTTTGCCCGGGATCCGGCTTCCCTGTTCTTCAAATCTCTGTGTCCTCTTGGCTCCTTGGGGACTCCAGCGCCGACCTGCCCCAGGGCCTTAGCGCTTGCCGATCCCACCTCCTAGAACACGCGCCCCCCGGTTTCCTCGGCAGCTCCTGGTCCAGAGGCCACCTCCGGACGCCCCGTGCGCTCTGTCCCCCCAGCATCACTGGTTTTCCTGGGTGTGTAATGTCCCTCACCCTGTGCGTGGGTCTGGGGGCTGCAGAGCCCTGGGAGTTGGTCAGGCCGGTCACTGACCCGATTTTACAGCTGGGCAAACTGAGGTCCCCCAAGGCCAGGCCTCGCCCAGATCCTCTGTTCTGAGCCCTCAGAGCCCCCCCAGATGGGAATGCAACCCTCCGGTGGCAGAGGGGCCCCTGCAGGGGGGACACGGAGAGGGCCAGGGGGCCAGGCGAGGGTCCTGGGGGATCCGGGGACCGGCGTCACCCCAGCGTCCTCTGGAGACGGGGCAGGAGGCCCTGAGGACGGAGGGAGGGGCCATGAGACCGGGTGTGGTGTCCCCAGAAGTTGGAAAAGGCGGGGGGCCTGGGTCCTCCCCTGGCACCGATCCCTGGGCAGTCCTGGGATCCGCCCACGGTGTTGTTACATTTCATGTATCTGTTTCTGGTTTGCTTGGCAGGCAGAGAGGGAGGGGTCGCCCCTGCTCCACTCGGGGATTCTGAGTCCCCCCAGTCCCTCCTCTCTCTAGCGGTTCCCCCAGGGCGCACAGCGCATGGGGGGGGGCCTGGCCTCCCGACTCTCAGGGGCCGACAAGGCGACAGCGGGAGGCTGCCAGTGCGCACAGCGCGTGTGGTGGGGGGGTGGGGTGTAGGGGTGGGCCTGGCCTCCCGGCTCTGGGGGGGGGACACGGCGACATCGGGAGGCGGCCAGGGCACACAGCGCGTGTGGTGGGGGGGTGGGGTGGAGGGGGTGGGCCTGGCCTCCCGGCTCTGGGGGGGGGGGACACGGCGACATCGGGAGGCGGCCAGGGCACACAGCGCATGTGTGGGGGCGTTAGGGCCTGGCCTCCCGGCTCTGGGGGGGGGGACACGGCGACATCGGGAGGCGGCCAGGGCGCACAGCGCATGCTGCAGGGGGGGGGGGTGGAGGGGGTGGGCCTGGCCTCCCGGCTCTGGGGGGGGGGACACGGCGACATTGGGAGGCGGCCAGGGCGTGCTGCGGCGGGGGGGGGGGGTGGAGGGGGTGGGCCTGGCCTCCCGGCTCTGGGGGGGGGACACGGTGACAATTTGCTCTGTCAGAGTTCTCCCCGCCTTGGCGGCGTCGCAGACCCCCAGCAAGTGGGACTCCGGCCCGGGGCTCGGCACCAACTTTCTCCCCCAGTCTGTGTTCTCTGCCGCCCTGCCCCCTCCGCCCACAGCCCCAGCGGGAGGCGAGGGCTCGAGCAGGCAGACAAAGCCGGGCCGGGCTTTGCACGGTAGCCGGGACTCCCTGGGCCAGCGCAAGACACAGAGGCGGCCGCCGAGGCGCCTGCTCCCGTTCAGCGCCCATAGTGCGGCCGCTGAGCCTCGGTGGGGCCTCTGGCTCTCCGGGTTCGGCGCCCCAGGGGGCTGCAGGAACAGCGGGGTGGGGTGGGGGCCGAGGCGGCCAGGGCATCCGGGGTCCAGTAGCGAGATTCAGCAGCTGCGGGGGTGGGGTGGGGGGAATCCAGCACTCACCAGGCCCCTCCCCCCTGCGAAGGAGACCTTGGGTGCGTGGGTTAGACTCTGGGACTCCGGTGTCTTCCTCTCAAAGTGTTTGCAAAGATTTGAGAGGCAGAGAGAGGGAGAGAGAGAGGGGGCTTCCACCCGCTGGGTCACTCCCCAGATGCCCACAGCGGCCAGGGCTGGGCCAGGCGGAAGCCAGGAGCCAGGGGCCAGGGCCAGGTCTCCCCGGGGGTGTGGGGGCCCAGCAAGGGGTGGGGGGCGTCTCTGCCGCCTCCCAGGGCATAGCAGGGAGCTGAGACGGGAGCTGTCAGTCCCCTCTGGGCCTGGGCATGGTCCCCCACCAGATGTCGATGCCTGTGGGCTGGGGAGAGGAACCCCCCATGAAACCACAGCCTGTGGTGCTCACGCCCCCTCCTCGGGGCCCTCAGCTGTGCTCGCCTTTTGGACACGTGGGGTGACCAAGACACACCTGGCCCTGTCTAGCCACTGCGGCCGGGGGTGGGAGGGCAGACCGAGGGCCCGGGGTGACTACAGGGACAAGGGGGGAGGGGTGGCTGGAAGGACGGGGTGGGGGTGGGGCTGGCACCGTGCAGGAGGCTGCGAGTGGGGACAGGTGGGAGGGGGTTTGGGGAGAGTGAACGCTCAGGAGAAGGGGAGGTGGCTGTTTGGGTCTCCAGAGACGGGGGTGAGGGCAGGACTGGGAGAGGCGTGGACTGGGGGGGCGGGGCCTGCGCGCTGAGTGGCAGGGTCCTTAGGAGCGCCAAAGCTGCGTGGGTTTCGAAGCGCATGTCCTCGTGCGTTTCCATCCTGAGCGGGCGTCTGGTTCACTCCCCTAACGCCGGCACCAGCAGGAGCCAGGGCTCCGTGGGTCTCCCGTGTCGGGGCAGGGGCCCAGGCCTGGAGCCCTCAGCTCTGCCTCCCAGGACTCCGAGCAGGCGCCGGGGCCGGGGTGGGGGCAGCGGTGTCCCCACTGCTGTGCCGACTCCCCGACGCCGAGCTGTTCCCTGGCCCGTGGGACACCTGCGAACTGGGGCCGCATCTCGGTGGCCCAAGCTGTGATCCCATGGCTGGGCTGCGTTTTTCCGCAGAGAGATAGGTGAAGCTAGGGGTTGAATACGGTAATGAGCATTTGGGGGTGCCCCCGAGTCCATGGAATACGGTAATAAGTAGGTCCCTGGTGGGCTGCAGCCCAGGGTCAAGGGCAGGGCAAGGCTGGCCCCCCAGGAGCTGCAGGGTCTGCCTGGGGGAGCTCACCCCAGGATGGTGGTGGGATTAGCCCCACCCCCAGCCTGTCCCACAGGTGCGTCTGCCTGACCCCAGGGGGCTGGGCTGAGGGCGCAGTGACCCCGGCGCCTGGTTTCCTTAATTGATTTTCTCCTAATTGGCCGCCTGCCCAGAGTGGCCCGGGGGAGGGCAGGGGCGGCGCTGGCGCTGGGCGCTCTGGGCCCTGGCTCAGGCCGTGGGTGCAGCCCAGCTAGCCGTGGGGGCCCCTGGTTCAGGGACAGGGCCTGGACTCAGACCCTCGGAGCCGCAGGGGCCCGGGGCACGGCTGGTGGGCACGCAGAGGTGGGAGCACTGCACAGGGGTCCACAGAGGGCCCCGGCCGGCCCCGTCAGTGCCCCCATCTGCCTGAGCCCCGGGAGCCAGCAGCGTTCCACGGGACCCCGGGGGGGTTTGCGGGCGGCGGAGCAGCGGGCGCCAGGGGCGCCGGTAGAACTGTATCAGCGGACACAGCGGTGTGCGGCCCTCGCGCTGCCACCTGTTCCCGGATTCCATGCCTGGCTTTGTCCCCAGAACAATGAACAGGCTGGGGGGGGGGGACAGAAGTGGGGCCGTCCCTGGATGGGGCCGCCCCCGCCCCCAGCCCGCCCTGTCCCGAGCCACTGCGGTTATCCGCGCCGCGCTTATACCTCAGAGGTGATGGCGGGGCTCCGAGAGCCAGGATGGAGGCGGATAAGAACCCCAAATATCACCCACCCCACGGCGCGGCCCCTCCTCCCAGTGTGGGAGCAGCCTCAGTCTGCCCGGCTGCACAGTGGGCACATGGCTGCCCCCAGGCAGGGTGGTGACTCTCACAGAGACACAGACAGACATAGACACAGAGACACATAGACACACACACATAGACACAGACACACACATAGACACAGACAGACACACAGACACATAGAAACACATAGACACACATAGACACACACACAGTCACAGACACACACACATAGACACAGACACACACAGAGACAAACACAGACACACACAGACATAGACACACACACATAGACACGGACACACACATAGACACAGACACACAGACACATAGAAACACATAGACACACACATAGACACACACAGACACACACAGACATAGACACACAGACATAGACACACACACACGCAGACATAGACACACAGACACATAGACACAGACACACACAGAGACAAACACAGACACACACAGACATAGACACACACACACACATAGACACACACAGACACATAGACACACACACATAGACACACAGACACACACACAGACATAGACACACACAGACACACACACATAGACAGACAGACACACATAGACACACACAGTCACAGACACACACACATAGACACAGACACACACACAGAGACACACACAGACACACACAGACACACACAGACACGTAGACACACACACATAGACACACACAGACACATAGACACACAGACACACACACAGACATAGACACACACAGACACACACACATAGACACACACAAACACATAGACACACACACATAGACACACATACATAGACACACAGACACACACACAGACATAGACACACACAGACACACACAGAGACACACACACACAGACACACACATAGACACACAGACACACATAGACACACACAGACACACACAGACACACACATAGACACACACAGACACACACATAGACACACACACAGACACACACAGACACAGACACACACACACATAGACATAGACACACACACAGACACACACAGACACACACACACCCCACCACCGTAGCCGCTGAGCCCCAGGCCCCCGCACCTGCGCTCCGCCTCCTCCAGGTCTCACCTGTGGGTGGGGCTGGGCAGAGGCCGCCTCCTCCAGGCAGTCTCTCCTGACCCCCAACTTGGAGCCCAGGTGTGCTGCGCCCCTCCCCCCATCCGCACCGGGCTGGGGCTGCGTCTGTGCGGGACACGGAGTCCCTTCTGGGGGGGACGCGGAGTCCCTTCTGGGGGGGACGCGGAGTCCCTTCTGGGGGGGACGCGGAGTCCCTTCTGGGGGGGGACGCGGAGTCCCTTCTGGGGGGACGCGGAGTCCCTTCTGGGCGGGACGCGGAGTCCCTTCTGGGGGGGACGCGGAGTCCCTTCTGGGGGGGGACACGGAGTCCCTTCTGGGGGGCACGCGGAGTCCCTTCTGGGCAGGACACGGAGTCCCTTCTGGGCGGGACACGGAGTCCCTTCTGGGGGGGACGCGGAGTCCCTTCTGTGCGGGACACGGAGTCCCTTCTAGGCGGGACACGGAGTCCCTTCTGGGCGGGACGCGGAGTCCCTTCTGGGGGGGACGCGGAGTCCCTTCTGGGGGGGACGCGGAGTCCCTTCTGGGGGGGGGACACGGAGTGCCTTCTGGGGGGGATACGGAGTCCCTTCTGGGCGGGACACGGAGTCCCTTCTGGGGGGACGCGGAGTCCCTTCTGGGGGGGACGCGGAGTCCCTTCTGGGGGGATGCGGAGTCCCTTCTGGGCGGGACGCGGAGTCCCTTCTGGGCGGGACGCGGAGTCCCTTCTGGGGGGGGACGCGGAGTCCCTTCTGGGGGGGACGCGGAGTCCCTTCTGGGCGGGACGCGGAGTCCCTTCTGGGGGGGGACGCGGAGTCCCTTCTGGGCGGGACGAGGAGTCCCTTCTGGGGGGGGGACGCGGAGTCCCTTCTGGGGGGGGACGCGGAGTCCCTTCTGGGGGGGACGCGGAGTCCCTTCTGGGGGGGGACGCGGAGTCCCTTCTGGGGGGGACGCGGAGTCCCTTCTGGGGGGGGACGCGGAGTCCCTTCTGGGGGGCACGCGGAGTCCCTTCTGGGGGGCACGCGGAGTCCCTTCTGGGCGGGACACGGAGTCCCTTCTGGGCGGGACGCGGAGTCCCTTCTGGGGGGGACGCGGAGTCCCTTCTGGGGGGGACGCGGAGTCCCTCCTGGGGGGGGACGCGGAGTCCCTCCTGGGGGGACGCGGAGTCCCTTCTGGGCGGGACGCGGAGTCCCTCCTGGGGGGGACGCGGAGTCCCTCCTGGGGTGGACGCGGAGTCCCTCCTGGGGGGCACACGGAGTCCCTTCTGGGCGGGACGCGGAGTCCCTCCTGGGGGGGACGCGGAGTCCCTCCTGGGGGGGACACGGAGTCCCTTCTGGGGGGACGCGGAGTCCCTTCTGGGGGGGACGCGGAGTCCCTTCTGGGGGGGATACGGAGTCCCTCCTGGGGGGGACGCGGAGTCCCTTCTGGGGGGGGACGCGGAGTCCCTTCTGGGGGGGGACGCGGAGTCCCTTCTGGGGGGGGACACGGAGTCCCTTCTGGGCGGGACACGGAGTCCCTTCTGGGCGGGACACGGAGTCCCTTCTGGGGGGGACGCGGAGTCTCTTCTGTGCAGGACACGGAGTCCCTTCTGGGGGGGGACACGGGAATCCCTGTGGACTTGCGCATCCCTCTCCCCTCCTGTCTCCCCCTCGCCCCCCACCCCTCTGCGTGCCCCCAGCCTCTCCTTTTGCCTCCTGCTGGCGGGAATCCCCCGTGGTCAGCAGCTCGGCCCGAGAACAGACCCCCGGAAGCCGGGAGCAGAGCCGGCGGACATCAAGAATCGAGTCCCCGCCGTCCGCACGGGGACCCCGGGGTGGGTCCTTCCCCGCCTTCCCCGCGGACACCTCGGACTGGGTCCCTCCCCACCATCCACACGGGCACCCCGGCGTGGGTCCTCCCTCCATTACTCTTTTATTTTTAAGATTATTTATTTATTTATTTATTTGAGAGTTAGAGTTACAGACAGTGAGAGAGAGAGAGAGAGAGAGAGAGAGAGAAGTCTTCCATCCGCTGGGTCACTCCCCAGATGGCCCCAACAGCTGGAGCTGGGCCGATCCGAAGCCAGGAGCCAGGAGCTCCATCCGGGTCTCCCACGCAGGTGCAGGGGCCCGGCACTTGGTCCGTCCTCCACCGCCTTCCCAGGCCATCAGCAGGGACTGAGGGGCCCAGGCGAGGCTGAACCCCCTGAGCCACAACCCCGGCCCCAAGTAGACTTTTCTAAAGGGCCAGGACGTCCCCACACGGGCCAGGACACCCCCAACACAGACCAGGACGCCCCCCCCCAACGGGCAGGACCTGTCTGTTCTCCCTGCAGCCGCCAGAGGGCGCCGGTGAGCGCCTGAGTCTGGCCCTCCCTGGCTCCCACCTCCTTCAGGGCCAAAGCCCCGTCCTCCCAAGGCCCGCAGGACCCTGCCCGTCCTCCCTCCGCCCTGCTCGCTCTGCTCCAGCCACAGGGGTCTCCTCGCTGCTGCTCCCACCCGCCAAACTCAGTCCTGCCCCAGGACCTTTGCACAGGCCGGCCGTGCCCGCTCCCTTGGAGCTGTTCCAAGGCAGCCTCTCTCCTCTCCAGTGGGTTTTTGCTTTAAGGTCTCCTGGGCCAACCCGCGTCTTCACCCCACTTTCACTGCGACTTTAGGGTCTGCCCTCCAGGGAACAGTCCGGGGCTCAGGACCTGGGGCGCCCTGGGCAGTGCTCCCGGGGCGGGCGTCCAGACCCCGCCAGCCGGCCAGCGGCCCACATCCTGTCCTCAGCCTGGCCTGTCCCCAGCGCGCCCTGCCTCCCGCCCCCACCGCGAGCACAGATGCCAGACGGGAGAATTAATTGGGCCTTGCTCGGGCCGCGCTTCCCGGTGCCCGTCAGCAGCAGCCGTAAAGCGGGATTTATGCGGCGCGCCCGGCTCCCGCGGCAGGGGGAGGGGGCGGCGGGTGGAGGGCAGGGCCCGGCTCCCCGCTCCCCGGCCCACTGGGGGCCAGGCCCCACCCTGAGGACTTGCTTATGGAGAGGGAGGCAGAGAGGGACAGAGACTCCCCCCCTCCTGCCGGCCCCTCCCCGGTGCCCACCAGGAGCCGGGGCTGCATCCGGGTCTCCCCCGTGGCTGGCAGGGGCCCAGGCCCGGGAGCCCTCAGTGCCGCCCCCCGGGGTGCGCGTCGGCAGGGCCTGGGGTCAGCGCTCTGCGTCTCCTCCAGGGGACAGAGAGGAGGGCACAGCCGGTGGCGGGGCTGGGGTGGGAGGCCTGGGCATGGCCGGTAGACGCGGCAGTGGTCACGGGGGGCAGGGTGGGGGGACGTCCTGATCCCCAGTGCCCACACCCCTCCCAAGCCAAATGCTGCCCACTTGTCCCTGGCTTACGCCCCCCCCCCCCGGGGGAGGCAGCAAGACACAGTCGCAGCCTGATTTAACTGAGGGCTGCTGGCTGCACACCGAGCAGGTGGATGGCGCCTGCTTGGAGCCCCGGCACGCGCTGGTCCCTGGGGCTGCTTCTCCTCTCTGCGGCCTGGGATGGGGATGGGGGCTCCCCCAGGCATCCCTGGGCGGGGGCAGGGGAGGGGAAGAGCCGGGTTTTATTCCAGGGGCGCCCGGCTCTCGACGCTGTCACATTTGGTGAGCAGCAGGCAGGCGGTGCCTGAGGCCCCGGGGCTGGGGTCGGAGGCCGGGGAGCCCTCCCGTCCGCCCCCGGGGCTCGGTGTCCCCGTCAGCACACAGGAGAGCCCTGCAGGTCCTGGAGGTGCCCTGCGACTCTTTGGCCACGCCCTGCTGTGGGTCTCTCTCCAAACCTTGGCTCCGAGCCTACATATGTAAAGAGCGCAGAAGAAGACAAGAAGCAAGTCGAGAGCACAGGGGCTGGCCCCTCGTGAGCTCCCGGGACGGGGTGGAGGACAACCCTCTCGTGGTAGCTGACGCTGTTAGGCACCTGCTGTATACCTGGGTCCACGCTTGTTGACTTGAGAGGCAGACAGGCGGCTGCCACCCGTGCTCTAAGCCAGGCTGCTGGGCCCCAGGAGTCGCAGGGGCGTCCTGAGCTGGGAGTTCCAGCTTCGGATCGGTGCCAGGGGCCAGGAGCTCCATCCGGGTCTCCCACACGGGTGCAGGGGCCCAAGCACTTGAGCCATCCTCCATTGCTTTCCCAAGCCACAACAGAGAGCTGGATGGGAAGTGGAGCAGCCGGGACTCGAACCGGCGCCCACATGGGATGCCAGCATTGCAGACAGCAGCTTAGCTCCTGCGCCACAGCGCCGGCACCATCCAAAAAGTTTTCAAGCCACCGTAAACTGTCCACCGTCCACTCACCGCTGAGGATTGGGTCCAGGGTGTCCGCCCGCCGGGCCGGCAGCCACGCCCCCGCGGCCGGGGCCTGTGTGGGGTCCGCGTGGGCGTGGAGCCGCGGCAGGACCCCCGGGCCCGCCAGCCCCGCGATCCGCGGCCCCGCGGTGCCGGCTCAGACTGCGAGCAGATGCTTGCTATTTTAAACCCAGTTAACTCATTAAAACAGCTGTTTCCCGTCCCCAAAGTCGGTGGCGTTCGAATTAAATTCATTCCGGAATTAAACACACACACACACACACACACGCGCGCGCGCACACGCGCACACGCGCGCGCCCCACCACCTCGGGGAGCACCGAGCTGAGCCGCGCCTGCCGCCGCTGCTGCCCAGGGGGCCGCCTGGATTGCTCCCCCAGGCTCCAGGCCCCGAGCGGATGCAGCACCAGGTTGACCCCCTGGTCTACTTCTCCTCCCAGGCCCCCAAGGCCCCCGGCCTCCCCGAGGTCATTGCCAAGTGCTCCTCTGTCCTAAGGCTGCTACCCAAGGCTTGGTCCCTCTCCTGTTGCCGCTGCCCTGGCCCAGGCTGGGCGCCGCCCCGCCCGCCTCCCGGCGCCCCCAGCTTCCGCCCGCACCTGAGTGGGGTCTCCGCAGAGAACCAGCCGGGTGGCGGCGCCCCTCCAGGCGCGCCCGTGCACGGTTCCTGGGACGCCAGGGACGTGTTAGGGCCTGAACCACCCGGCGTGGTCCCCCGCGTGGCCCCAGAGCCCTGGAGAGGTGGCCAGGGCCGTTATAAGTGACTTTCTAATCTTAGTTCATTTTGATGATTTTTTTTTTTTTATTAGAGAGAGAGAGAGTGAGGGAGAGAGAGGTGGATGGCGCTCGCATCTGCTGGTTCACTCCCCAGCTGGCCTGGACCAAGCCAGAGCCGGGAGCCGGGGTCGGGGGCCCCACCCAGCCCGGCCGCCTCCCCCGGGGCCCAGGGGCAGAGCTTCACCGCCAGGCCGTGCACCTGCCCCACGCCACAGAACGCAGGCCACACACGGCTGTGGCTCCGCGTGGCCCCCGAGCCCCACTCGCCGCGCAGCCCTGGCCGTCTTCCCGGGGCTGCTCTGGTCCCGATGTAGCCGGCCGGGCGCGCCCCGGGGGCCCTCAGCCTCCAGCCAAGGCGCGTGGGCTCACCCCGGCTCCCTCCTCGGCCGGCACCTCCCTGATGCACCGGTCCCACGTCGCCCCCTGGACGTCAGCTGCGGGATTGCGCCCACCTGCCTGCCGCGACCCGCGCCCCCTATTTGCGGCGTCTTCTCCCCCTGTCCGCTCCTGGGGACTCATCCCCAAATCCTTGTGCCCGGGGTCCTGCCAAGCAGGCCCGGCTCTGTCTCACAAACTCCTCCCCCTGTGCCTGTCAGTCACTCCAGGGCCCCGCCCACTTCCTACCACAGGGCATTTGCTCCTGCTGTTCTCAGCCCGGAACTCTGCCTTTTCGTGCCAAGTCCTCTTTGTCCTTGCAGCCTGAGGATGTGCGCCGCCCTCTGACAGCCTCTTCCTCCTCCTCCTCAGATTTTTTTTTTTTTTTTTTTTTTTTGGTGCCTGAAGGATTTCTGGCTTATAGAAAAAGAATGCTTTGTTTTGAAATAATTTAAGGCGTTCAGAATCGTGGCAGGAGTAGCAGCGAGTCTTAATCCACATCGACCAGCCTCCCCTCTGTAACCCAGCGCCGTGGCCGTGGCCAGAGCCCGGTGTTGGTGCACACAGCTCACTGGGTCAAGGCCACGGGTTCGAGTTCTACTCAATTTGAAAATATAGCTTTGCTTTAATAAAAAAATTTGAAAGGCAGAGAGAGAGAGAGATTTTTCATCCGCTGGTTCACGCCCCAAATGCCTGGGCTGGGCCGGGCTGAAGCCAGGGGCCAGGAGCTCCATCCGGGGCTCCCACGCGGGTGGCAGGGGCCCGAGCACCTGGGCCGCCCCGCAGCCCCCGGGCTCTGCATCAGCAGGGAGCTGGAGCTGAGATCTGAGTCCCAGCGCTCGGAGCTCGCTCATCTGTTTAATCGGCGTGCGGACACCTGGCCTGGGGCAGGGTGGGGGGAGCGGGCTGGACGGGGCTGGGGCTGGGGCAGGTGCAGGGGCGGAGACAGTGATGGGGCCAACCCCAGGCCGGAGCTCCCAGGGCAGGGGCGGCTCCCCCTGCACGGACAGACAGGAGGCGGGGGGAAGGGCGTGGGCCAGCCTCACCCCAGGTCTCCTCCCTCCTCTGCCGCGGGTCCCTCCCCATGCCGACTCTAAGATGCGCGACCACCAAGGGACCCCGAGAGGGAGGAGACTCCGACCCGAGCCTGCCGGCTGAGCACCTGGAGCCAGCGGCACCTGAAGCCCACACCCGGGACTGCCAATCACAAGAGCCGGGGAGCCCCTCCCACCTCACCGGGGGCGCCTGTCTCCCACCTCCCGCTCCCCCAGAGTCCCTGACGACCCAGGGATGAGCTCTGGGCCAGGGAGGAGATCCGAAAGGGAGCACCCCTGCCCAGCGTGTCAGTGTGAGTTCAAGTCCAGGGTCGGGAGCAGAGCGCCGCAGCCCCTCCCACCTCCTCCCGCTGGGGTCTCGGACACGGTGGGTGAATGGGGTGAACGCCGGCGTGAGTCCGGTCCTCACCCGGGGCCCCTGAGTCACTTACTAAAATGAGAAAGGGACTTCTCATTGCTCCCGTGGCCATGCACGGAGGACCTGGGCGACGGTCTGTCCAGAAGTCCACGGTCTGACGGGGGGAGGCCGGCAGCAGGCCAGGGAGGGGGAGCAGGAGTAACAGGAGAGGGCCCCGGGCAGCTTGCGCAAAGGCCCTGGGGCAGGACTGAGCCTGGCGGGCTGGAGCGGAGCGAGCGAGCGAGGGGAGAGGGAAGTGGGGGGTTCTGGGTTGGAAGAGCTGACCTGGTGTGTGTGTGTGTTGGGGGGGTCCTGGGCGAGTCTGGGGGGTCTCACTCTGGGGGTGGCCCCTGCACCTGCCGGGAGGCTCAGGGAGGCGGTGTCGGCGACTCCTAGGGCAGCGTGAGGGCCCGGCCGTGGCGCGGGCGTCCCCAGGGCTCGGAGACGCCCCCTCGGATGCTCTGGCCCGGCTGGGCCCTGCCCCGGAGGGAGCCTAGAACAGGGTGACGTCACAGTGGCCAGAAGCATCTAGAACCCCGGTGTCATCAGACAGAAAGTCCGCCTGGGGCGGCAGCTCCCGCAGCCAGGGCTCCCGCGTGCCATGCCAGCCAGGGCTGTCCCGGGGCGCCGGCGCCGTCTAGAGCCCGCAGGTCCGGCCGCCCCGCCCAGCCCCCGCCCACCCGCCCGCACCCCGGCCGGCGGGGCCCGGGAGATGCGCGCAGGCCCCCGCGGCCGCCGTCCCCAGCGGGACCTGAGTGTGCAGCGCCCCGAGGCGGGCCGAGGATGAGGCGGCCGAGGCCGGGCCCCGCCGCCGCCGCCGCCCCCGCCGCCGCCGCCCCCCTCGGCCTCGGCCCGCGCGGCGCTCGTCGCCTCGCTGGTGCTGTGCGCGCTGCTGGCGCCGGCGCGGGCCGTGGTGCGCGCCGTGCTGGACGGCAATGCTAGCAGCGTGGACTTCGCCGACCTGCCGGCGCTGTTTGGCGTGCCGCTGGCGCCTGAGGGCGTGCGGGGCTACCTGATGGAGGCCAAGCCGGCCAACGCGTGCCAGCCCATCGAGGGGGCCGCCGCCCGGCCAACGGCTCGCTGGGCGCCATCGCGCTCATCCGGCGCTACGACTGCACGTTCGACCTGAAGGTGCTGCACGCGCAGCGCGCCCGGCTTCGAGGCGGCCATCGTGCACAACGTGCGCTCCGACGACCTGGTGCGCATGGCGCACGTCTACGAGGACCTGCGGCGCCAGATCGGCCATCCCGTCGGTGTTCGTGGGCGAAGCCGCGTCGCAGGACCTGCGCGTGCTCCTGCGCTGCGACAAGTCCGCGCACGTGGTGCTGCTGCCCCGACGGCCCGCCCTGCCCGGACCCCGACTGCCCCCCCGGCGCTCGCCGCGTCCTGGGGTGCTCGGCCGCACGCTGGCACTGGCCGCCTGCGCCGGCCTCGGGCTGCACCGCCTGTGGCTCTGGCTCCGGGCCTGGCGGGGCCGCGCGGCCGCCGCCGCCCACCGCCGCCGCCCACGCCGCCGCCAAGGCGCAGCGCTGCCGCCGGGCGCAGGTGCGCGTCTTCACGCGCCGCCACGACGTGTGCGCCATCTGCCTGGACGAGTACGAGGAGGGGAGCGGCTCAAGATCCTGCCCTGCTCGCACACCTACCACTGCAAGTGCCTGGACCTCTGGTTCTCGCGCGCCGCGCACCGCTCCTGCCCCCGTGTGCAAACAGTCGCTCGCCAGCACCGAGGACGGCTCCGACTCGGCCGCCGAGAGCCTGGGCGACGAGGACCCCTCCCTGCTCCGGCCACCAGCCCCCGATCTGGGCCATCCAGGCGCGGCTCCCGCTCCCGGAGGCTGGAGCTGCTGGCCCGGGCCTGCCCGCGCCCCCCGCTGCAGCGCCGGGGCCTCCGAGACGGCGGCGTCGTCCTGAGCCCCGCGCGGGGGGACCCCCGCGGCTGGGGGCGGGCGTGTGTAGAATAAAGTGGGTTTGAACGCGATTTCTGGCCGTGCGTGCTGGTGGGCGGCCTGGCCTGCGGCTGAGCCACAGACCGGGGCTCCCGGCTTCCGAGGGCGCAGCCAGGGACACTGGGCAGCCGGGCCGGGGGCGGGGCCCGGGGGCTCTCAAGGCCATCGGAGCCTCCGAGGTGGCTGCTGGCGTTCTGGATCCCGTCCGGCCGCCGGCTGCTGCCTCGAAACTTCTCTTAAATAAAGGGGCTTCCCTTGGAATGCGTTGAGGTTTACCCAGGTCCCCGCGGGGTGCCGGGGGCTGGCCCAGGCCGACGCCAGGAGCCTGGAGCTCCATTGGGGTCCCCCACGTGGGGGGCAGGGACCCCAGCACCTGGGACCCCTGCGAGGGGGGAGGGAGGAGGGGTCAGGCCGCCAAATCCCTGGTGAGGGATTTGGAGTTTGTTCTGAATACCAGGTTTCCAGTAGCTTAGATCCCGCCCAGCGGCCCTTCCGGGTCCCCACATCACTGTCCCGGGGTCGGACATCTGGTCCCTGCAGCCCTACTGTGTGCCAGGCCATGAGCCGCAGCTTCCCTGCCCGCGGGAGCACCTTCTCCGCGCGCCATCGGGGCCACCTGCTCGACCAAGTGACCACTGCTAATGTCGCGGGTTCAAGGCCGGGAGCGAGAAACCTCAGCCACAGGCTTAACCCAGAGGGAAGCACCTGCCCCATCCCAGGGAATCTGGGCGGCTTCCTGGAGGAGGCAGCACTGCCGTGGGCTTCACAGACAAGCGGGAGGCACACAGGAGTCGAGGGGAGGGCAACAGCAGGTGAGCAGCAGGTGAGCAGCAGGTGCGCCGGCCTGGAGGTGCTGGTAGCTCCGGGCACCTTGGGACACGGTTGTTCTGGGGTTGGGTGGAAGCGAGGGCTGGGGGCGGAGTCCCGGTTTGCTCATTCTGCCGAAGCCCCTGACCCGGGCCCTGAACTGTCTTCCTCCCTACAGACTTGGGGTGCCCCGGACTGGCTCCTGTGCACGCGGGAGACCCGGATGGAGCTCCGGCTCCCTGGAATCAGAGCGGAGCTGGGAGCCACGCCCAGGAGCGGGACTGGGGTGCACCTCCTCCCGGGGTCCCGGGCAGGGGGTGGCCCGGTTCCAACAGCCCCCTTCACCTCAAGCCCGCACGCCTGCCCCTCGCGATGCAGCCCCTGGGGGCCCAGGCCCAGGCAGTCAGGGAGGGAGGCGTGGAGGTGGTGACTCAGCCGCTCCGTGCCCACCCCTTGCCGCCTCACAGCCGGGACGCTGGGGGAGCAGATGGCGGCCTTCGCCGCCCAGCGCTCTGCCAGTTAATTCACGCCGCCTGTAATTAAACTTCCCACAAATTACCTGTCAGCCACGCTGAAGGGAGCCGGCTCCAATGCCACCTTGGCTTGCCGAACCCTGAGCCCTGTGGACAAAATCATTAAAGGCATTGGGAGGCGACCACAGCCCGGCACGCGTCTCCCTGCACCCTGACGTCTCTATCCATGGTCACGGCCGGGGCCAAGTGCAGTGCCGAGGGCCCAGGGTAGGAGACCAGGAGTGAGTTCTTGGCTCCTGGCTTTGGGCTGGCCCAGGTTTGGGGCGTTTGGGGAGGGAAGCAGCAGGTGGGAGTTGTCTGTCTCTCGTCGTCACAAGGAAGTCCCCAAAGCAAATGAACTTGTGGCAGCTGGGTCAAGGGCATTGCTGGCAGAGGGCACAGCCCGAGCAAAGGCCTGGGGCAGGACCCAGCCTGGGGCTGAGGAAGGCGGGGAGGAAGGGCAGGGAGGGCTCAGGGCGGGCCTGGCGGGCTCTGGCTTCAGTCCTGAGGGAGTGGGGGCGTGCGCAGAGGGAGGGGCCCTGACTCAGGCGCTCACCGGCGCCCTCTGCTGGCTGCTGCGGGGAGGGCCGATTGGCGAGGGCGGGGCAGGAGGCTGAGAGCTGGGGAGAAGGTGGGGGGTGGGATTGAGGCGACCCCGCAGACCCAGCTGCTGACTCCCAGGTGCGTGGGCGGAGCCGGGAGCCCAGAGGCGCGGGGTTTGCACCGGGTGAAGCCTCTTCCAGAGAGCAGAGCTTCAGCCGGGCCTGGGCGCCCCCAGGGTCCTGAGAGCTGCAAGGCGCACCCGCGGCTGCCAGCACCCACACCCAGGGGGGTCCCGGGGGCCCGGAGCCCAGCAGACCTCAGGGCCCTTGCACAAGCACCCTCCTGCCTCCCTCCCCAGCTACCGGCTTCCGGGTGCTGACCCAAGAGACAGGGAGCATCTGTCCCCCCAGGGTGCGCAGCAGCTTTCCCGCGAGAGGCAAACACAGGGGCTCCCCAAATGTCCGCAGCTG